>NC_081194.1:3885657-4040657 GCF_902713425.1 Acipenser ruthenus
TAAAGTTTCCATTTGCAATACATTATTTATAACACAAGACACATGTAACACTTTGCAGAGTTTCTGCTGTTTCTCAAGCCTGTGTTTTTGACTTCATTCTTCTGGGTCTTGGAGTATTAAACCCTTGAGGCTCCGGGACTTTTCCCTGTCTTGTTCAGATGAATTACAACACGCACCTACGCTGTTTTCCCTATCCTAGGTGAATGTGTGGTTTGTCAAAGACACAGCATGAGCCCTGTTTCAGTGTTCTTTTTTCTCCATTGATCAATGATAAAACTTGGGTATCACTTGACCCTCTTGGGCAAGTGAGGATTCCACATGTGGAAGGATAGCATATGTTTTATATGTCTTTGGTACTCATTTCTGGTTCTATATATATATATATATATATATATATATATATATATATATATATATATATATTTACGATTGTAAGTCGCCCTGGATAAGGGCGTCTGCTAAGAAATAAATAATAATAAATAATATATATTCAAATTCAAATTCAAATATACAGTATATATACACACACACACACTGCTGTGCAAAAGTCTTAGACTTGTTGCATTTTTCTACTCTGATGCATTATGAGTATCAACAATTTACTCAAAGCCTCCACTAGTGTGTTCTACTATTATAACAACCTTGTCTTGCATAAAGAAGGAAAATCATTGAGTGAAATAGCTCACATCACTCGATTTTCAATGTGTGGTATAACGCTCCTACAATGTTCCCCAATTCCCTATACTAGTGATTCATGCAATACTTCTACAGTAAATACAGTACCAGTGTTGTTCAAACTGTAAACATCTTCTCAGTCTAACTTCCGTTTCTGTCTCTCCCTTCTGATACAGTATCTGAACTGAAGAAAAGCTGTGCTGGCACTTTATAACACAGACATTCAGCATTCGTTTTATAACTAAATAAATATTAGACCTATTACGTGGTTATCTTTCCTAATATATTTGCTTTTTTGCTTTTTCGCTTCAGTCCCGCTCCGGCAGCCGAACCTGGGGCGAGCCCATTTCCTCTTTCCCTCTCCTTCTCGCACTTGGTTTGTTTGTCCAACACTTGAAAATCGATGCTGGACGAATTTGGTTCACTCATGCCAATAATTTGGGCGAGTCTAGTTCTGTCTAAAGCTTCAACATCGATACTGGGCCACTCTAATTTTGCCTATGCCAATTATTTGGGCATTTCTACACTCTCCCCTGCCAGCTTCCAAGTGCGTGTCGGGGTACTTGCCTCACCTGCACTTGTGACAATAATGTAGCAACTGTGTGCTGGGTTTTCAGTGGCGGTGCAGAAAAGGCAGACTACCAGGGCTGGTTTTAATAGCAGTTAAAACCACTTTTTGTATTAGCTCTCTCTCCCAAAAAGCTAAAAGTCACAAAGTCTCCCTCTTCCATACGCGCAGGCAAACTCTCCACACACAGGTGGGTAAAATTATCAATAACTCAATTAGTCGGTACCCAATAAGGCATTACAAGGGGACTGAGTGGAGAAGCTACTAGAAAGTGATAAATCAATTACAAAGTGCAAGTCGACAATATATAAAAAACATGCACTAATCAAATCAAAGTGTACAGTTATAAAAATACAACACACAAGTGACAAATTAATACGTGAAATACAACAGGGGCATTATTGACCCTGTTACAATCTTAACTATCTTTTAATAAAGACGAAAAAAAAGAAGATTTGAACTCAAACAATTAACATATTATTTCTCTTTCTGTTGTGTGCGTAGCGAGTTTTCCTGCACTTTACTCTCTCTCTCTCTCTCTCTCTCTCTCTCTCTCTCTCTCTCTCTCTCTCTCTCTCTCTCTCTTGTGTGTGTGTGTGGTGAGTTTGCCTGACTCTTTTAACTTTTTGGGAGAGCTAATAAAAAGAGTGGTTAAAACCAGCCCTGATGTCCTCCCTTTTCTGCACCACAGCTACATTGTTGTAAGAAGTGGAGTTGAGGCAGGCACCCCGACACGCACTTGGAAGCTGGCAGGGGAGAGTGTAGAAATGCAAAACTAGACTTGCCCAAATAATTGGCATAGATTCGCCCAGCATCGATTTTTAAGCATTGGATGAAACTAGACTCGCCCGGGCTAGCCCCGAAATATAGTGAAAACTGTTGAAAAAATGTGTTTCGCCCAGTCGTTTTTTTTCAAGTTCTGGGCCAATCTAGATTCGACCGATTGGATGCGGGCGAGTACCGAAAAAAGTGTTTGCTGCTGTCGATAAGTAAAACGCTATGTTGTTAGGCACATTATGACTGCTGCATTTGCAAATTACAGAAAGTGCACCTTGTGTAATTTATATTTTCACTAATCACCATGATCTTGTTAACTTTATGGTGTTTTACAATAAAGCTTTAAAAAAAAAAAAAAATCCCTATTTTACCATCAGACGAAGATGGCATCCAGTGATTTCTGACCCCACGTTGTCAGTTTTGAAGGTCAGCTCACTTCTTGAAGCTAGCTCAACACTCACAGTGGAACAACCTTTATGGTTTCTGTTATGCAGTTAAAGGTTAGCATCTGTCTATGCTGTCTGTAAGATCAAGAAAGTCTTATTGGAGAGCCAGACAGAAAGGTTAGGCAAAAGCTTCCATTATTGACACAAAGGCAAAATTAAGCACACTGTTAGTTACTTTTTAGATGTAATGAAATGCTAAATAGGGAGCATTTCAGTAACATTGAGAAGAACATGCACAGTGACTCATTAACACAGATTGTTACAACATTACCTATAGTCACTGCATTAACAATGCAGACATGACAGTTAAATGTATAAATAACAAAATTACTTAAAAATATGCTATATGGTGACAGAAGCTTTCGAATCCCAAGTGCTGTTAACTTAGTTTGGTTCATTTAAAACAGGAAACTACTTGACAGCCATGGCTACTCATGAGTCTGGAAATTCAATTAGCTTCTAAGTGCTGTCTGCTCAAAATGTCTCATTACTTACTCATCTGAGAGACATTATTATGTAGTAGTATATAGCTGATACTCTTGTTTTGCCTCAAGATACTGCAGGACTAGATAGTTCAAACCTGTGTAAATAATTTGAAGAAAATTACCATGCATGGGGCTAGTTAAGTAAATGCATTTATATTTGAAGCAATATGCAATCACAAGCCCCCACTCAAGGTCTAGATTTGCCCCTGCTCAAATGTGGCATCTGTCAAGGTTGGCATCTATAAAAATGTGATTATAAAAACTGATCAGAGTTAATTTAATTATATTTCTAATAGATATACTATTTTGTCTGTGCTATCATCCATTGTACCGTTACCTGACGTAGATTCCTTGTTACTTTGACATCATGCCAGGTATTGTCATTAAACTTCCCATTCACAGGTTCCACCAGCGCCTCGAAGGCCCCAGACCCCAAATTAATGACGAGAGAGACGGCTCCGTTCTTCAGAGCAAGGTTGACGTAGTCGGCTGATTTGCCTGTGTGGAGCATCAGTCCATTCCTCTGAAGGGTTTTGAATGACAACGTGATTTCATCACTGCTGCTCTGAATTGGGTTCTGGGATAAGTCGTAGCAGAAGTATTCAGACCCTTTGAAGGTTGCAACGTATTCCTCTTTTCCTGCAGGAGAATAAACAGAATAAAATAAATTACGTTAAGTGACAACTTCAGTACTGTTTGTGGATTACCTTGCTGTCTTTGTGGGGAAAATGTAAATAATAATACTACAGGTGCATTCCACTTATAACGGATCCTGTTTGAACGGAGTTCCAGTTACTACGTATTGAGGACATGGGTAGTAACAGCACATGTTTTAATACTCTGGTTAAAACTGACTTGTTTATAACATATATACAGATAAATACGTACAGTTTTCCTGTTCCACAGGCCGATATTTTGCGTCTTAATACGTACAGTTTTCCTGTTCCACAGGCAGGTCTTTTGCATTTAATATGTACAGTTTAATACACACTGTACCGTTTAATAGGCACAGTTTTCTTGTTCCACAGGTAGATATTTTGCGCAAAATAAGGTACAACTGGGACTGTAAATACCAGTCACGGCATCATTCGTGATGTCAGGCAGGAAAAGCAGTTACCGTTTACTTTTATTTTTGTATGCTTTTCTTGGCACAGCCGTTGTACAGTTTAAACGCATAACGTATTGAATTCTCATTACATTTAGCGAAAATATAAATTTGTAAAATGGTATTACTTATTACATCGTACAGCCCACAGGGGCGTGTTTTCTATAAATAATAAACTCCCATTTTTTGGCAGTTAAGCTTTCTTGTATTGTTTATATTTAAGGTACTTATGTTTGCAGTTACATATAGCATTTAGAATTGTGTTTACTACGTACTTCGTTTATAAAGTACTGATTTCCATTGTCCCTCAGAGTCCATTCTAAGTGGAGTGCACCTGTATATACATTTAATATTAGTTCAAACATTCTGTGAATTTGATATTAAGAATACATTAAAGGGACGTGCATTCTGCTGAACTTGAGTATAATGAAGATCATCAGTTTTGCAGAACATAAGATAAAGCAGAACATACACTTTCTATAGCTTTTTATGACTGAGTGTTATAGAAAAGAACAACAAGGACAAATGTTTTACTGCTAGACTTGCACAACATCTAACAGTAGGCATGTTCCTAGGAGAAATAAAATGCTATGCTTCCCTTAAAAGGAGACACAGCGACTGGAAGTTAGAAAGGCTTTTGTCAATGCAAACAAGTCCCGGTAGCTGAAATCTATAATAATGTCACAAATGCAAATGATTGTGCTCGTTTTGAGAAATGCTTATAAATACAGAGAAGGAATATGAAATCAAATGCATACAAGTGGGTCCCAAGAAGTGCTTGACAGTCTGATACAATGAGACCATTGAGAAATAACAGTGAGCTCATTGAGGTGCCTCACACTCTGCATTAAGAATGGATCTATGCAATGCTTTTAGCTTCAGTAGACAGACTACAAATAATCAAACACATTGTGTCCTTGAGGGCTGGGTAAGTCAACATCCTCTGTAATGATGACTGTTAATAAACCATGCTTTTATCTTGCTCCTTAATTATGAACTCATCATCCACAGACACCACTAGATTGTGTGTATTTACCATGCTTTGTGGCTCTGCTGGACACTTCACAGGCAATGTGACCACAGCTTGTTGTACAGTAATTAAATACAACACTGTACACACAAGAGAGAACCTCTGAATTGAATTGTACGGAAACCAAAATTACGGTTTAACTATTTAAATGCTTACGATTCTACCCGAATTGTCTAATGCACATCCCTAATATGAAGGTAATATGAACAATAGAATAGTACATGCACATACCATTGCAACTTCCGTTCTTACAGTTTTGCTTGGTACATTTTTAGTGTTCTGTGCATATAGCCCACATTGCCATGGATAAGCAAGGTCACCATGCTTATTTTTAAATAGACCACCCTTACCTAATATTTAACTTGCTGGAATGTGCTTTACATGTTTTTGCCGTACAAAGCTTTGCTATGTGTTCTCCGTAAGTTCCAGCTGTAAACTAGTCAGTAAACAAACATATTTATATTCAATTCTCATTCAAGAGGAAGACACCTAATTGATTTGAGCTTTGACAAACTCAAAAGACTATTTTAAGTTTTTTAAGTTTTTTTTTTTGTCTATGCTATATTGCCCTTCCTTTAGGATTCAAAACTAAATCCTTTATACTAATGACATTTTCCTTGAGGAACAAAACAAAATCAGCAAACTTAGGATCCCTATATTAGAAATGGCAGCTTAAGTTGTCATTTGAATGCTCAGACATCTATCACCGTCACTGACAAACATCAGTTTAATAGGTGTCCCATCGGATGTCCTATCTGTAAGATGACTGCAGATAATCTCCCCGTTCGTATTCTCCAGCTAACACCTTCAGCAATCGATATTGCTTTGAAGTATGCACAGTACACGCACAGTTTTGGTTTTTGAACGTGTTCCCATTCTCTGAGGTTTCTGACTCTGGGCATGACACAAACGATCAGTCACTAACAACAGGCATCCCTAACAATAATGATCTCCACACAAGTGTGCCACTTAAAAAGCTTTAAAGAAACACCAGTGTCTTCCTATATTCCATTGATGAAGTACCATGTGTGCCTGTCTAAGCTCCTGCTAAAAGGCAATTAATGGTATTTGGTTCCAGCCACACCACAGATCAATTACCCAGCCGTACTGTTGCACACCAGAGAAATCAAGCCTCCCTATCATTTCTGAGAAACTGAGTCAAGTTTATTGGAAAAACTTAAAATAACCGAATGCAGGTAAAATGTTTAGTCTGTATTGTTTTTTCCTTCACTCAGAGTATTATTTAATTTGTTTTATTTTAACTCCCAGAAGGAATAATACAACCAAGATGTTTGTACCCCACTTCCTTTCTATTTTTGCACTTAAATAAAATGTGCAAAGCTATTTCTTTTCAATTATTATATGCGTGTAAAAATGACACATTAACGCCTGATGAACAGAATACTGAGAATTAAGTTTTTCCTACAAACAAAAAACAGAGCCTGGACTAGACATCCTAAATCCATCAGAAGGTTAAATGATTAAAAGCAAGAATAAACCATATATATATATACTGTATATATATATATATATATATATATATATATATATATATATATATATATATTTTTTTTTTTTTTGAAAACATGATTACAGACACACTGCACATTCCCACGTCATCTATACAAACAAAGATCGCTCATTAAAACATTTGACTAATTCAATTAAATTTAGTACTACAGTATGTATAAAACAGAACCTCACAACATTATTTTAACCTTGCCTGTTCATTAATTTTCACTGTCTCTGCTGAAACAATGGTTTGTTAATTGAATGCTGATTATTTAATAACACCTAGAACGGAAGACAGCACTTTTTAGTTATAAGCTGATTCAGTGATTCAGCTAAATCGCCACCCTGGTTCAAAAGACAGACCTCATATCAATTTAATAAAATTTGCTAAATTACCTGTAATTCAAATGACATTCAAAATAAAAAAAAATGTAATAAGATACAATGTAAAAGGCAGGACAGTATATCTAAAACCTAGACAGTTTAGTATTTTATCCTTTTTTATTTTGTTTTTGAGAATGATAAAAAATAAGTTGTTACATTTGGCAATTTGTTGATTCAAAAACAAGATTTACTGAGAAAAGAACAAAGATATGGGAGATGCATTACCATCTCAAGATACAGGACCATATTTAATGTATTATTTATTTATGCATTACTTTTAATATATTTGCCGTACTCCTTTAAAAAACATATTTTATAATTTTAGATATCTGCAAATCACTAGCACAACAAGAAGGCAGTCTAAATCAAAGCCATATGTCTAGCCAAGACATCATGACAAGGGGTAATGGTGCTTTTTAGTTTTCTGGGACACTGAGTTTGTGAATCACCGATCGTAAAAAATATAGTAAAACAGCTCATTTCACTTTCCTGGCAGTCTAGACTATTATTCCACTGAGTGATTTCGACAATGCACTCATCCTATTCACTCACCTGCCTTACAGAAGCATGCACCGTTCTATCTGTCGGTGTTATCTATTCATCTAATCTAGTACAATCAATATGGCAAAAACGAGAGAAATTAAACCTACTCAATTATCCTCTGAGGAATGAATACTGTATGGGATTGTCTTCTTCAAGCAGATGACGACCTCAGCATGTGAATAACAAAGAGGCCCTCATACTGACAGTATATTATCTCGATTTAAGGGAGATGTCGCTAAACATTACATTTTCTTTGTTTTGTTTTTTTGACCCGCTGCCTTTGCTTATGATGTTTGAAATCGGTTCTTTTTGACATTATTTTGATATGTTCTGTGTTAAGGGTAGACATGAGTTCAGGAGTTGCTCTTCTGTTCTAGTTGCATGACATTCGCATATGTAACCCAGGCTAGATCATCCAACATGTCTTCATAAAAGTAAGATCCAGCTCCATCTATTGGAAGTGCACTACCAGCAAATGAAAAAGATCATTTTTTTTGTGTGTGTGTGTATATCTATCTATCTATCTATCTATCTATCTATCTATCTATCTATCTATCTCATATCTATCTAATAGATGGGCTTAAGTGAGTTACAGGAAAATAATTACATCTAGAGTTTCTGTGACATCATAAATTACGAGACCTAAGATCCGAGTAATTTATAAACTGTCACAGAAACCCGAGATGGAATTATTTTCCTGTAACTCACTGAAGAGGCCCATCTATTATTCTTTTATAATACATGGATACTCTTGTGATGCTAATATTAAAGAAGACGAGGTTCAGCAGTACAGTTGGGTTTTTCAGTGCTGTACAGACGTTCTATGTAGTTATCCGTTAGTGCTTCAGCTTTATTTGGATGATCGCCTTTACCTTGTTTTAATTTCCAGTTCCTCTCCAGTTTCTCTGAGATACAAATGTATCAGCTTTACATCATTTTTTTTAACGTAAATGTTAATGAACATTTCTGTATTGTGGGTGTTGTCAAGTGATTGAAAACGAGACATTTTGTGTTTGAATTGAAAGTGATGGTCTCGAGGAGTCGAATGGTTTTCCTCTAGAGGAATGATCACTTTTCGACGTCACTACTGTGGTATTATGCCTTTTTTTTTCAAATGGCTCAGGATGCAAATATAGCCTTCATCCATGTATTTTACATTATATATATATATATATATACTGTATATATATACTGTATATATATACTGTATATATATTAGGGATGAGAATTGTAAACGTTTAAATGTATAAACTCTAAAGAAGTAGTTAAACATTTAATAATTATTATTATTATTATTATTTATTTCTTAGCAGACACCCTTATCCAGGGCGACTTACAATCGTAAGCAAATACATTTCAAGTGTTACAATACAAGTAATACAATAAGAGCAAGAAATACAATAACTTTTGTTCAAGCAAAGTACAGGTGTGACAAACCAAAATTCAATAATAGAGCAGATAATAGTGATAGTTACATCAGGATATGATTAAATAGTGATAGTTACATCAGGATGTGATTAAATACAAAGTACTACAGGTAAAACACTTGGCAGATTACAGTATTCTGAAGTACAGGATTAAATGCAGTAAAATAGGGGGCAGATAAGAGCAAAATAAAGCACATTTACATGAAGGGTGATAGTGTCCCAGAATACAAACAGAGGAGTTCTACGGGTGCTGTTTGAAGCAGTGAGTCTTAAGGAGGCGCCGGAATGTGGTCAGGAATGTTTAACTACTTCTTTGCCCTGGATAAGGGCGTCTACTAATAAATAAATAATAATAATAATAATAATAACACTATGTAACACAATTTTTGTTCCTGGGTAGTAAGTGTTATTTCCTAATTGCTTATGCCTCAAAAGTATAGAAAATGGCTATTATTCCCCACAAACTTTGCTTTTGTGATCAGGACAGTGATATTTTGAAATTTACCTATTTCCAATGAGAAAACGGGCGAATTTGTGTCTTTTCGTTCACATAAAGTCAGAAAAAAACAACATATGAATCCAAATTAACATGTATTTATACTAAAGTAATACAAAAATGACTACACAAGATTTAGAAGTGAGTAGTTTTTCGAGATTTACGATTATACTGTAAATCACTTTCACGAATCAGCCCCCAAATGTAGTCTCCCATCATGTTCTCGTTATACTGTCCTTGGTAGCGGCGTTCAAAGTCCAGTATATCCTGGTGGAAGCGCTCGCCTTGCTCCTCCGAGTACACTCCCATGTTCTCCTTGAATTTATCAAGATGAGCATCAAGGATATGGACTTTGAGGGACATCCTACAGCCCATTGTGCCATAGTTCTTCACCAGAGTCTCAACCAGCTCCACATAGTTTTCGGCCTTGTGATTGCCCAGGAAGCCCCGAACCACTGCGACAAAGCTGTTCCAAGCCGCTTTCTCCTTACTAGTGAGCTTCTTGGGGAATTCATTGCACTCAGGATCTTCTTTATCTGTGGTCCGACAAAGACACCGGCTTTGACCTTTGCCTCAGACAGCTTAGGGAAGAAGTCTTGAAGGTACTTGAAGGCTGCCGACTCCTTATCTAGAGCTTAATAAGGCCCAATTTGATGTGCAGTGGTGGCATCAGCCCTTCCGGGGGTCCACCAGTGGCTCCCACTTAACGTTGTTCCTCCCCACAGAGAACTCAGTCCGCTGTGGCCAGTCCCGCCTGTGGTAGTGCGCCTTGGTGTCCCTGCTGTCCCAAAGGCAAAGATAGCAGGGAAACTTGGTAAAACCGCCTTGGAGACCCATCAGGAATGCCACCATTTTGAAGTCTCCTATGACCTTGATGCCATCTCAGAAAAATGCAGATATGTATCCACTTAGGCAGCTGGAACTAAACTGAACTGGTGGGCTTAAGGCCCCTGTATTTATACTACTATTTATATTACTGGAAAGTTCTAGAAAGTTCTAGAAGTTACTCCAAGTTTACTCAGCACTGAATCTATATGGAATGTTCTGGAAAATAGGTAAATTTCAAAATATCACTGTCCTGGTCACAAAAGCAAAGTTTGTGGGGAATAGCCATTTTCTATACTTTTGAGGCATAAGCAATTAGGACATAACACTTACTAACCAGGAACCAAAAAAAAAAAATAATAATTGTTACACGGTGTAATAATAATAATAATAATAATAATAATAATAATAATAATAATAATATGCTAAGACATATCACAAGTCACATGACAAATTTCACAAAACGCATATTTTTTAATGTATTAATTTTAGTCATTTATCATATACAGTAGTCCGGTCGCGTATCTAACTGTGGTGGTGACAGAGTAAGAAGTGGTCTTACAGAGCTCTAGTCAAGTGGCGGATATTATAAAAAGGAAGGAATTTGGCAATTGCCTCCAAGTAGTTTTTCTAATTGGTGCAACAGAAAAATTGACACTGGGGCGGGTTTTATCCTCGGTCAATCTTGCGCTTCACTGGAACATTCTGTGTTCATGCTGTAGTAGGCGTGGTATGGTACCCAATCCACATTGTAAGAAAGTTAATGATGTTCATCATATTTTAAATAAAGTGGCATCTCTAAACAAAGGAATGAGGGGCAGCAACATTTGGAAGTATTTTGAGGAACCGGATGAGAAAGTTGTGGTATGTAAATTATGGAGTTACCAATGGCAGAAAATGCAAACATCAATAATAACATTTGTTATAGAGTGGGCCAAACAGGACGCGATCACATTATACCCTATGAGAAGGATAGTGTGTGTGAATCGTGAATGCAGCTGTTTTGAAATCAATGTAAGATTATCCCAGTAATCATCGATTACAAAATAAATATAGTTTTTAATACAGCTTTTTGTCCACTACATGTCTGTCTTACAATATTTAACTATATCTGAGTAGTTTGTTTATAGAGCTGTAGTAACTACATATTACAAAAGACAATGAAATCTGTCGTATTAATCAGAATAATTGTTTCTCAAAATATTATATAAATCTCACAAAATATAATTCTTTGGACTGTATAATTCACCTAGATAACATTCGGCACCAAAAAATGTGTTTCTAAGTTCATTTTTATTGTGTAACAGTTTGTTTTTAAGACAAACGGCCATCGAATTTCCAGACAGCTTTGTAGGTGATGGATTTCGAGATGTGATGAAATTTGTTGAGCCATACTGTGCCGATGCGTAAAACAATAACAGTGAGGCTAGACAAACTTAAAGAAAATTGTGCTGCAGCTGTTCATACAAAACTTTCAAAGGGAGAAAAAGTTGCGATTACCATAGACTCGTGGACCCCATTCCCCCAGGCTTTTTTCACTTGAAATTGTTCTGTATGATTTTGGACTGAACGGCTGTTTTTGTTTAGCACAATTTTTTTTGTATATTGGAACTACTGCACCAGTAACAGGCCTCCGAGACACACTTCAAACAGGTAGGCCAGACATCTCTTTTTTAACAATTTATTGTAACGCTTGTCTGAATATGTGAATTTTGAATACTTTATGTTATTTACTGTATTTGCTTTTTTTTTTTACTGTTGTATTTAATGTACTATGCCCTCTATTTCACTGTATTTAATGTACTGTGCATTGTTCCTCACTATCTTGTAAAGCGCTTTGTGATGGTGGTCCACTATGAAAGGTGCTATATAAAATAAATATTGATTGATTGATTGTTTTAGTAATACTTGGCCATATACAATTAACTGCACAAGGCAAACATTATATTAATTACCTAATATGTTACTTGATTGTGTGTTAGATTGGCATTTAAAAATAGGACTTAAAAATACTCAAGTACTCAAGCAATATATTTCTCAAAAATTCCACCCCTACTATCAAAGAGCACCATCTTTTTAATCTCTGAGGCAGACTTTTTAATATCAGTGTGGAAGAGTGGGGTTATTCACTGACAAGGGGAGACAGAAGATGGCACTTGAAAACACAGCACAGGTGCCCAGTTTTATTTATTTTCTTTTTTATTTATTTTAGCCCGCAGAGGGCGCTGTTGTCTGTGGCCTGTATACCAGCAACGGTAATCAGGACCTCAGGGTTACCATCACAGGTATATGCAGGTTCGTGTAGGCGCACTCACAGGTGCTCAAAAATAATAATGAAAACCAAAGGCAAAATGAAAAGGGAAAATAAAACACAGTAATAAAACTACAAAACAAAAGTGCTGCTTACGCAGTGCCCCCACTGCCGCTATGCCGGTCAGCTCAGGTCTCTGTCCTATGCTTCGCTGTGCACTATAAACTGGGGTGGCCAAGGTTCCCCTATCACTACACATGTCCCCTCGGGTACGTAACCATATATTTTAATAATTGGTTTATTTAAGGCTGGCTGTCTTCCTCAACTGTGCTTGCCTGATTTTATTCTCTCGCTCCTACCACTGGCGTTCCTGCCTGGTGTTTGTTTACGCTTGCCTCCTCAGCTAGCGTCACTGGGTTTTCCCGGTCATGGCCACCCGAATGCACAACCAAGCGCAGTTCTTATGGGCAGAGCAACCCCCCAAGGCCCGCCTCTCAACCACTCAGAGAGAGGGAAAGCCAACACACCTTCCTCCCAACCTATCTGTGTCATTGCCATGATTGACAGGCAGATCTTTGGAGGCTGCTGCCCCCTTCCTGCAGAACCAGGCAAGCGCCATACAGTCAGCACAGATCTCCCCTGTTACAATCAGTCACAGTGCTCTTTCCAATTCCCAAATCTTCTGCTATTTTATCCCTGGTAACCCCATTTTACAGAAGTGATACTATCTGAAAATGTGTTGAATATGTATATAGTTCTATCTCCACTGACAACTTTAATTACAACCATTGTTTGATTGAAGAGGACATTTAAATATAAACATTTCAATATATACTTTGGTGAAACGTTATTTGTTTATTTAGGGTTTCTTTGCTTAGAAAATACTGACCAGGGCTGTCAGTATACATCAGTATGTAATATAAAGAGAGTGTGTGTATGTAGATATGGTTTAAAGATTTAAACGCTGACACTGCATAGCAGTTAAACGTTCCTAAAAATTTACCAAAATGCACATCCCTAATAGACATATGTAGTGCTGCTGCAGCAAGAATAGGCATCTGATCCACCTGCAAATACAACACACTGCAGCTACAACGGCAAGAAGAGAAAGCGACAGACTCACCTGGCAATTACAGCGGCCTCTACTGTACCTCTGCTCTAACACAAACCATCTGTATATCCTCTTTGCTCTAACAAACCATGTGTATATCCTCTCTTTGCTCTAACAAACCATGTGTATATCCTCTCTTTGCTCTAACAAACCATGTGTATATCCTCTCTTTGCTCTAACAAACCATGTGTATATCCTCTCTTTGCTCTAACAAACCATCTGTATCTCCTCTCTTTGCTCTAACAAACCATGTGTATATCCTCTCTTTGCTCTAACAAACCATCTGTATCTCCTCTCTTTGCTCTAACAAACCATCTGTATCTCCTCTCTTTGCTCTAACAAACCATGTGTATACCCTGTCTTTGCTCTAACAAACCATGTGTATATCCTCTCTTTGCTCTAACAAACCATCTGTATCTCCTCTCTTTGCTCTAACAAACCATGTGTATACCCTGTCTTTGCTCTAACAAACCATGTGTATATACTCTCTTTGCTCTAACAAACCATCTGTATCTCCTCTCTTTGCTCTAACAAACCATGTGTATACCCTGTCTTTGCTCTAACAAACCATGTGTATACCCTGTCTTTGCTCTAACAAACCATGTGTATATCCTCTCTTTGCTCTAACAAACCATCTGTATCTCCTCTCTTTGCTCTAACAAACCATGTGTATACCCTGTCTTTGCTCTAACAAACCATGTGTATATCCTCTCTTTGCTCTAACAAACCATCTGTATCTCCTCTCTTTGCTCTAACAAACCATGTGTATATCCTCTCTTTGCTCTAACAAACCATCTATATATCCTCTCTTTGCTCTAACAAACCATCTATATATCCTCTCTTTGCTCTAACAAACCATCTGTATCTCCTCTCTTTGCTCTAACAAACCATCTGTATCTCCTCTCTTTGCTCTAACAAACCATCTGTATCTCCTCTCTTTGCTCTAACAAACCATGTGTATATCCTCTCTTTGCTCTAACAAACCATGTGTATATCCTCTCTTTGCTCTAACAAACCATCTATATATCCTCTCTTTGCTCTAACAAACCATCTATATATCCTCTCTTTGCTCTAACAAACCATCTGTATCTCCTCTCTTTGCTCTAACAAACCATCTGTATCTCCTCTCTTTGCTCTAACAAACCATCTGTATCTCCTCTCTTTGCTCTAACAAACCATCTGTATCTCCTCTCTTTGCTCTAACAAACCATCTGTATCTCCTCTCTTTGCTCTAACAAACCATGTGTATACCCTGTCTTTGCTCTAACAAACCATGTGTATATCCTCTCTTTGCTCTAACAAACCATCTGTATCTCCTCTCTTTGCTCTAACAAACCATGTGTATACCCTGTCTTTGCTCTAACAAACCATGTGTATATACTCTCTTTGCTCTAACAAACCATCTGTATCTCCTCTCTTTGCTCTAACAAACCATCTGTATCTCCTCTCTTTGCTCTAACAAACCATGTGTATACCCTGTCTTTGCTCTAACAAACCATGTGTATATCCTCTCTTTGCTCTAACAAACCATCTGTATCTCCTCTCTTTGCTCTAACAAACCATGTGTATACCCTGTCTTTGCTCTAACAAACCATGTGTATATCCTCTCTTTGCTCTAACAAACCATCTGTATCTCCTCTCTTTGCTCTAACAAACCATGTGTATATCCTCTCTTTGCTCTAACAAACCATGTGTATACCCTGTCTTTGCTCTAACAAACCATGTGTATATCCTCTCTTTGCTCTAACAAACCATCTGTATCTCCTCTCTTTGCTCTAACAAACCATCTGTATCTCCTCTCTTTGCTCTAACAAACCATCTGTATCTCCTCTCTTTGCTCTAACAAACCATGTGTATATCCTCTCTTTGCTCTAACAAACCATGTGTATATCCTCTCTTTGCTCTAACAAACCATCTATATATCCTCTCTTTGCTCTAACAAACCATCTATATATCCTCTCTTTGCTCTAACAAACCATCTGTATCTCCTCTCTTTGCTCTAACAAACCATCTGTATCTCCTCTCTTTGCTCTAACAAACCATCTGTATCTCCTCTCTTTGCTCTAACAAACCATCTGTATCTCCTCTCTTTGCTCTAACAAACCATCTATATATCCTCTCTTTGCTCTAACAAACCATCTATATATCCTCTCTTTGCTCTAACAAACTATCTGTATATATCTCTTTGATCTAACACAAACCATTTGTATGATCTTTGGGCAATGTATGCCTAGAAATTAGAGACGCAAAACCGTAAGGATACTCTTTTAAAAACATATTTTTTAAATGCTGTACATAAAAATGTTAGCAGCTGACAGAGCAAAATACCTTAAAAACAACAAACCTCACCAGCAGAGAGCTTTCAGATACAGTATCCCATTAACAATAAGCAGTGCTCACCTGTCAACTTTAGCATTACACCGAAGAATAAAAACAGCACTTTCAGAAACTAGAATAATAAACAGTCCTTTCTTTGACCTAGTTTCCATGGAGCAGCTGGAAAGACTATTGTGTTCATTAACAAATAATAAGGACTTATAGGTCTCAGTATACATTTTCAATGACCGCCTGAGGATGTAGTTTTATTATCCATAAACTACCATGTGGGTTGTATACAGACTCAGCACTATTTAAATTTCCTTTATAACTATCTGCAGTATATAATACAATAGTGTATGTTCAATTGATCTTAACACTATTTAAATAATTAACAAATGGCCCAAAGGTATGACAATTAACCATTCAAACAACAACCCCAATGTATTGTAACCGGAAAAATTGGTTTCATATACTGGTAGATCAGCAGTGTGGAGTAGTGGTTAGGGCTCTGGACTCTTGACTGGAGGGTCGTGGGTTCAATCCCAGGTGGGGGACACTGCTGCTGTACCCTTGAGCAAGGCACTTTACCTAGATTGCTCCAGTAAAAACCCAACTGTATAAATGGGTAACTGTATGTAAAAAATAATGTCATTGTATGTAAAATTAATTTCATATCTTGTAACAATTGTAAGTTGCCCTGGATAAGGGTGTCTGCTAAGAAATAAATAATAATAACTTTGAATTATGTAGTAGTCAGTGTTTGTTAAGAGTACAGTTAATGAAGTATCACGGATTGTCAGAAAGGACTTATGTATGTTATAATATATATATATATATATATATATATATATATACAATGCCTTGCGAAAGTATTCGGCCCCCTTGAACTTTGCGACCTTTTGCCACATTTCAGGCTTCAAACATAAAGATATGAAACTGTAATTTTTTGTGAAGAATCAACAACAAGTGGGACACAATCATGAAGTGGAACGAAATTTATTGGATATTTCAAACTTTTTTAACAAATAAAAAACTGAAAAATTGGGCGTGCAAAATTATTCAGCCCCCTTAAGTTAATACTTTGTATCGCCACCTTTTGCTGCGATTACAGCTGTAAGTCGCTTGGGGTATGTCTCTATCAGTTTTGCACATCGAGAGACTGAAATTTTTGCCCATTCCTCCTTGCAAAACAGCTCGAGCTCAGTGAGGTTGGATGGAGAGAATTTGTGAACAGCAGTTTTCAGTTCTTTCCACAGATTCTCGATTGGATTCAGGTCTGGACTTTGACTTGGCCATTCTAACACCTGGATATGTTTATTTGTGAACCATTCCATTGTAGATTTTGCTTTATGTTTTGGATCATTGTCTTGTTGGAAGACAAATCTCCGTCCCAGTCTCAGGTCTTTTGCAGACTCCATCAGGTTTTCTTCCAGAATGGTCCTGTATTTGGCTCCATCCATCTTCCCATCAATTTTAACCATCTTCCCTGTCCCTGCTGAAGAAAAGAAGGCCCAAACCATGATGCTGCCACCACCATGTTTGACAGTGGGGATGGTGTGTTCAGGGTGATGAGCTGTGTTGCTTTTACGCCAAACATAACGTTTTGCATTGTTGCCAAAAAGTTCGATTTTGGTTTCATCTGACCAGAGCACCTTCTTCCACATGTTTGGTGTGTCTCCCAGGTGGCTTGTGGCAAACTGTAAACGACACTTTTTATGGATATCTTTAAGAAATGGCTTTCTTCTTGCCACTCTTCCATAAAGGCCAGATTTGTGCAGTATACGACTGATTGTTGTCCTATGGACAGAGTCTCCCACCTCAGCTGTAGATCTCTGCAGTTCATCCAGAGTGATCATGGGCCTCTTGGCTGCATCTCTGATCAGTCTTCTCCTTGTATGAGCTGAAAGTTTAGAGGGACGGCCAGGTCTTGGTAGATTTGCAGTGGTCTGATACTCCTTCCATTTCAATATTATCGCTTGCACAGTGCTCCTTGGGATGTTTAAAGCTTGGGAAATCTTTTTGTATCCAAATCCGGATTTAAACTTCTCCACAACAGTATCTCGGACCTGCCTGGTGTGTTCCTTGTTCTTCATGATGCTCTCTGCGCTTTAAACGGACCTCTGAGACTATCACAGTGCAGGTGCATTTATACGGAGACTTGATCACACACAGGTGGATTCTATTTATCATCATTAGTCATTTAGGTCAACATTGGATCATTCAGAGATCCTCACTGAACTTCTGGAGAGAGTTTGCTGCACTGAAAGTAAAGGGGCTGAATAATTTTGCACGCCCAATTTTTCAGTTTTTTATTTGTTAAAAAAGTTTGAAATATCCAATAAATTTCGTTCCACTTCATGATTGTGTCCCACTTGTTGTTGATTCTTCACAAAAAATTACAGTTTCATATCTTTATGTTTGAAGCCTGAAATGTGGCAAAAGGTCGCAAAGTTCAAGGGGGCCGAATACTTTCGCAAGGCACTGTATATAATTAAAAATGCATTGTAAAAACTTTAACAATAAATTGGCATCAGACGTTTTATACTGTAGTGCAGCTAGTGAGTGGGCTGTAATTGCTTACAAAAAAAACTTGAAAAATTGGAACATTTATTTATTAACTTCAACATAGCTTTCATTTACAATTAATCTTTTCATTTAGTCAGGCATATGCTCTTCTCATGGGGACAGCTACACATAACGAATAAAAGGCATTTTAGAAAGTTCTACATTTTACCTAAAATGCTCAATATCTAATCACAATGAATATTTTACTACTTACAGCAATACATTTCATTTTCAGTTACACAGCTACCTGTTTTGCCGTGAGCTCATCCTAGTGCATGTCTTGATTCCAGATCAATGTATAAAAGTATTATTTCAGTTTGTAAATGAAGACAATTTTTCCTAATGCATATCCTTGCAACTAATGTATCTTGACCAACAGTACATTTGTCAAAAATTATTACTCTCTGTGTTTATGATATTTAATTAAATAATATAGTGTTTTAAAAAAAGCTACCCTATAGGTTTGGAAATGCATACGAATTGTCAGCTGCACAAATAACCACTTTTTAGTTTTATAGTGGAGAAAAAAACAAAACAGTAGTTGTAGTGATATGATAGTAGGTGGCAAATACATTACAAGTTTAGTTGACTACCGTTCTGCACGGTTTACTATAAGCACTGGGGACATTCAGTTTGTCCATTTCTGCAACACATAAACTGCTAAATCATAAGGGAAATTATGAATGTTGACACTATTTAAATTATCTTTTTTTTTTTACAATCTTAAACAATTTTTATATTTTGAGATACAACAGTACTTTTCACTGTTGAATGTCTTTTAGATATTGTTTTGCATATTTAAATGTTTCATTAAACAGTTCCTTATAGTTGATCTGTTTTTGGACCTGGAGGTGTGTGTGCACTCCGTTTATAAGAATCACTGATATAAGAATCAACCGCATGCAGTGATCAAAACCACTGGGACAAAAGCATTCCTATACTAATCAATGTAAAATAATCTGCTTGTAAGAATCAAGCAACCCGCTTATAAGAATCATTTCGGGGCAAACTGCCTACATGTAACACGGTACTTGATCAAGTGCAATGATGTGTACAGCCAATAAAGCGGTTTTTGAATTTGAATTTGATCACATCTTGCGTGATTAGGCACGTATGCAGTGTGGATCATGCAGCGATGCAGGAAACACTGCATTGTTTGTAATCAAACGTGACTGCGCCACTGCATTGTGCAGGCAGGTATGTTATTTTTGTGTTCGTTAGTGAACATTTGTTTCAATGAAGTGAATATAAATTAATTGGATACATACTGAGTACAGCAGTGTTATTGTGTGATTTTCATGTAGGGGGAGTGGGATTGCGGCGCGGTGAGGAGGAGGGGGGGCGGGGGGGATTGTGGAGCTTTGCAACTCCACTTAATGAAAAACTGAGATTTGCATCGCAACTGAAACTAAATAAGCCACAGATGCTTAAATGCATGGGTAGTCTTGACAGTAAAATAAAGGCTATTACACGTAACACTGCAGGGCAGTTAAACTAGGCACCCTCACGAGACGATTGCTTCTCAAGTACACTGTAGTAAAATAGGATTCTGCAGCCTGCCTCTCCTCCACTTCTGACAACAATGTAGCGACTGTGTGCTGGGTTTCCAGTGGCGGTGCAGCACAGGCAAAGTGTGTGACGTATGAAGGAGCGAGGCTTTGTGACTTAACTTTTTGGGAGAGAGAGCTAATAAAAAGAGTGGTTTTAACCGCTATTAAAACCAGCCCTGGTGTCCTGCCTTTTCTGCACCGTCGCTGGAAACCCAGCACACAGTCGCTACATTGTTGTCACAAGTGGAGGCGGGGCAACTACCCCAACACGCACTTGGACGTCTTTGTCAAGTTCTGGGCCAATCTAGATTTACCCGATTGGACGCAGGCGAGTGCCGAAAAAAAGTGGTAACTTCGAGAAAAGACACACAAAGGTTGCTGTACACTTAATTTATAATAAACAAAAAAGCACACATCGTGTGTAAAAAAAAGATTATATTTAAAGCAGTTCCCAGGAAAGCACTTATCCAAACACCCTTTAATATTTCAGCATATTCCTCAGTTTGAACAAATGAAGCAAGCCTCACATAACTGCAGAAATCAGAATTCACAACTCCCATCGCTTTAATAACATTTCTCCAGTACAACTTAGCAGTCTCAGTGTACCTAATAAGATTTCAGACTCATAAATTAGCTATTTTAGGAACTGTCATTGATCCATCAAGATAAGGCATAAGTCACTTAATATGATTTAGTCACTGTTGTCAAGGCAAACTTGTCAAATCCACATAGTCATACGAGGTCAGACTGGGGTATCCAGAAAGCAAGGATGATTTCACTCTCATCTCAACATTGGTGCTATTGGATGAAATTTTACTCAAGACAGATAATGGATCTTATCGTGTTTCCATCAATTATGACAGCTCAATGCATTACACGAGGCTGTCCATATTGAATTAGTACCAACATCTGGTGATGGGTGCATTACTGCCAGGTCTAACAACACCACACAGGCTTCACATGTTCCTTGTATGTACAGTAGGGGGGATATTTACTTCATAACTGGGACGTGTTTAATTTCAATGCATACAGACACTTTTTTCAAGATTCTTCTGCAATTGGTTACTGTACAGGTACGTCAAATCTATAGATCAGTGTGGTTACATGCAAATGCACTGTGCAAAAAGATAATTTGCCTGCATATCATTTGCATAAACCGTACACATATAGAGTATGAAATCATATTAAGCTGCATACAAACAAATATGCTTGCGCTTTTAAATTATACACTGGGGCAATTACTCACAGCTTAGGGAACCTGGAAAAGGACATTAAAGAATAATTTTCCAATTTACTACCCTGGATACCAAGTTATGAGGGAATAATAGCTCAGATTCACGCTCACTCTCGCTCACTGTAGAAAAAAAAACAAAAAAACACCTCCAGATATTACCATGCAGTATTTCAAAGAAGACAGTACTGTACTCTATGTACAGTGCCTACGAACGCAAGTTTTCCTTAATGTTTTAAAATGTATATCATTTGATTTAAAGCAATCTACATGTTCTTAATATTACATTTCTCATCTCATTGTTTTACTAAACAATTTTCTTTTTACAAAATTACCACAAATAATGTAATAATAATAATACATTTAATGCAGCATTAATCGCTAAAATATATATTTGTGTTAGGGTTAACGATGAAACGAGATAAAACAATTCTACTACAGTTGCTAAAACTTCAGCAAATGTTTTAGAAGAAAACCAGCACGCAAGCATAGGTACATTCATGGTCATGCAGGAAGGCTGTGATTTGACATGACATGTCTTCATGGTGTTTAAATTGTTCTGGAGGGATACCTGACCTTTCCTCAGTGATTACCATCTTAGCCTCTCTTGTTCCTTTAGGGGTGTTTCAAAGACTACTGAAGGTAACGGTTCTGAGCTGTCCCAGAGCTAGGTATCACAAGGTGGCTTTCTTTTTCTACCAGGTGGTTGCGCTGGTGCTAAATCGAAAGGTTCTGACATTTCTGGTTGACAGGAGCCTATATCATGAAATGTCTGCTGGCTGAGAAAACAAATGAAATCTTATTTAACAACCCCATCAGATTGTTATCACTATGTAGCCTCTCTGGGGTCCGATACTGTAAAACTGTGTTTACTGAAACAAATAGATATCTTTTTTTTTTATAGGAATTTAGATTTGACCTGCCTGTATTTAGGTGGTTTTGGTGATTGAGATAAATGTGATTCACGATATTCCACACTTTCTCTCATAGAGTAATTCTTATACACCTGAATTTCAAAATTCTGCTGTATTGGAGGTGCACTATGAAAAAAAAAAATGACAACAATTGATTTTTATTTTTTTTACCATCCGTGCAATTTCCTGACCTTTGCAGCTCCTCATTCTCCGTTATATATAAGTGTTTTCTAAATGAATAACCAATGATGGCACAAAAGATGAATAAAAACTCATACGACATATCATAACAAAAAGGTATCTATGGTCAGGGTCACATCTGAACCAAGAATCCAGAGCTGAAAGGCCCATTTATAACTTGCTGTTCAATCTGCAACTTCATAATCCACCATCATTAAAATAATCCCTGGCAACCTCAGCATCAAGCACTGGAGATGCTATTCTGCATTAAGGGGAATGTAATCTACAGTAAATCAAATGACTGCCTGACATTGCTTCACAGCATATTATTATTTGTTTATTTAGCAGACGCCTTTATCCAAGGCGATTTACAGAGACTAGGGTGTGTGAACTGTGCATCAGCTGCAGAGTCACTTACAATTACATCTCACCCGAAAGACGGAGCACAAGGAGGTTAAGTGGCTTAGGGTCACACAATGAGTCAGTGGCTGAGGTGGGATTTGAACCGGGGACCTCCTGGTTACAAGCCCTTTTCTTTAACCACTAGACCACACAGCCTCCTATATACTGTATACGGTGCTCACAGAGTTTTGGATGTGCTGCATGTCATATTAGGAAAACCACTGTACCAGTTGTTTCTCTATTAGGCCATTTTACATATTTACTGTTAAATCATAACTGTGTCTTTGATTAAACACAGCGGCACCCATGTAGCATGTTATACTGTACAGGCACAGGTAAACTTAAAACTTTAATGTCAGTGTTGTTGAAATAAGACTTCATGGTAAGATTGTAAGTAGAGTTGATATTGTCCTGGTTTACAACATCTAGGCAGACATTTCACATGGAGAGAGTTAGCAGTATTCAAAACAGGAATGCAGAAATAAGATGGACATTTTGCAGAACGCAAGACTTTTATTTAAGAAGTAGATAATGAGATGTGCGTTTCACACAGGGAACAAAGGTCTTTTTTTCGATATAGGAATAGTCTAATGAGATGGGTAGAGCACAGCCGCTAAAAAATATATTTTCAGAGCTATAATACAGTAATGAGATGGACATGCCATTGAGGGAGAAAATACTGTAGGGAGATTGACATGTGGACTGAAATGGCGGCACTCTCACTTTCTCTCTCTAGAATATTCCACTTAAATGCATATATCTTAAATGTGGACCTGTATCTGAGGCTGATATTGATAAAATGTGGGATTAATAACCCACAAGTATCTAGTTATTGCGAAAAATTATTATTAACCATGCTTATGACCAGAACAAACAAAGATGTTCTGGAGGCTTTGATCATAAAATAACTGTTGACTCTGTCTGCTTCTGTACTATATCTTAAACACAGGAATAGCGAATTAAGACAAATGAGAAAGGTCTCGATATTAGATATTACAATTCATTTTAAATGACATTTGTACCTATATGCACTTAAAATAGTCAAATGTATATTATGAGGTAGCCTTTTGGTGCCTATTTGACGGGACCTTTAAAGCCAATCACATATTTACACTGATGTACAGTTAAGTAATCTATTATACTAATATGTACAACTATGACCTCTTATTTATTTTTCAGTACACCTTAAACCATTTCCTTTGTTATCCCTGGATCTGTTAAAAATTACTTAATGCTAAACAAGTGAATTACCGTCTTCACCATACCCCAGCTCTCCTTTCCCCTCCCCACTTCACTCCCTGCCTCCTCAAATTAATGGTACCTTAGTTATCGTACGGGGAAATATAATAAAATCAAGAAGTGACAAAGAGCTGGGACAACGAGTTATAAGGTCTCTGTATTCTGACACCTTGTAATGCAAACACCCACAAAGGAGCGCCTGCAAGCAGTGCATTTGCACAGTTTTAATGATGCTCATATCCAGCTCAATTCAACTGAGATGTAACAGCAAAACTGGTGAGCTCACTAATAATTAGCTTGAGCTCTGACTGCCTGATGGTACTGCACCTCCCCCATTTTTTAATGCCTATTTACATAATTCTGAAGCCAAAATGCTTCTTAAAATAAACTGCAGTTTATGACAGTCCTGCTACATTTGGAATCTAGTGTTTCATACATTTAACTCCATGAGAAACATCTCGGTTTGCTGGTTTAGGATTTGCTACTATAGAGCATTGAAGCACACTTTTTATCAGCCTTTCATTACGCTGTATAGGTTAAAAATGTTTCCCATTACATGACTGCCTTTTTAGCACAATGCACAAAAAAGATACATTGGCAAACATGTACAGTATTAAACCCCAGCAAGATTCAATTTTAGATATAAAGCGTCTCACACGTGCAAACCGCCAACCCTCAATCAATGGCAAAATGTTACTTTAATTCATTTTAAATCAAAATCCTTGTACAAGGGTATAATCTTGCATGAAGATAAAATATTTGGGGATAATTGCCACATTTTGCTAGAAAGATTAATTGTTCAATGTTCAATAATGCACATGCCATACATAACACAATGACACCGTTGCATTGTTTGGAGGTGTTCATGTTGGTGTAATTCCCAAAGTTCCAGAGGTCTTACATCCTTGTTTAAATCCCAGTGGTGCAACCTTGGTGCCAGAGCCCAGGATTTAACAATTTGGTATTTTCTAAAGCTCCAGCAGAATCTACAGTATTCATAAGACAAGTAACCAGAGTCTAATTCTTCACAGTAAAGCACAAAACTGTCTTTATAAAGCTGCCTAGCATGACTTGCAGTGTAGTCGTATTTGGTATTCCTGAAATCTTTCTTTTGCCAAAGAGGGTTGTTATTGTTATTAAAAAATATAACAAAAGAGTGAGAATTTGTTTTTGCAGCCGGTCACATAACATGTGGATTGGTTATAACATGTTGTATACAGATTATGCAGATTTGTGTTTCAGTGTGATTACTTAACACGTCATTGTGAGCTGTATTCTACATCATCTTGGCTTCCTCTGGTTGTCAGAAGAAGGTACAGCTGGTTAGTTTTATGTATAAATGCTTAAATGGGCACTACCCACAATATCTTTCCTACCTAGTGACTGCAAATTCTCTAGCATATTCTTATAAGATCAGAGATTCACTCTGCTTATGTTGGCCACCAATGTAAAACCGTCTCTTTTGCATAACTTTCAAGCTCTATAGCAAAAGATTAAGACCAAGCTTCCTGCTTCTGATTGTTGCAATCAAGTGTTCGGTTTGATGCCCCTGATGTAAACATGTTCAAGAGTGCATTGTGTTCACAGGGGATACATCATATCAACATTCCTTACCATGAATGTAGATACCGGTATACAGTTTACAGAATGACATACAGCAGCACTCCGATTCCTTATTATATTGCACATCAGTTACTGAATGAATACAAAATACATGCAGCTGAACTGCTTCTCCCCTGTGCATTCACAATAACAAGCAGCCCTCCAGTTCCTATTCCTTTAAACCAAAAAGAAGCAGGGTTTGTACTATAGTTTAAATACCTCTGTACATTACATGTGCTACTTACAATGCAAGAATATGATGCTTTTTTTTGTATAACTGAAAAACTGATAACTTTCACTGATTTTAAAGGGGGGAGTGACAGCTACTGGGTCAAAGGGACAGCATACTTTATTATTTAATAGCATTGAATAGGAAGCCCTTGACCTTTCAAAGATAAAAAAAGAAAACCCCTGCATAAATGACCAATGATGGGGGCGCAGGCATCCGCAGTGCTTTTGCATGAATGTACAAGCCAATTGCTTTCAAAGGAGGGCACCACTTTGGTAATTAATGGGAAGATAATGTCATCGCTACAGATCACTAGGGGGGGAATAATTCAACTGTTTCCAGCAGGTGATGTGACCTCTTTGTTTTTTAATGCAGTCGTCTCATCTAAATTCGCCAGGCTATTAAAAAGCCTTTTGTTACCTCTGATTTATTCATATACCGTACCAATAGCTTGCAATGCTCGCTTTGCTGCCGTATATTACTCTTGATTGCTATGGCGACTGGAAGCGAATACACTAAGGATTAGAAGGCAGGCAGCGTGAAGCTGTTAAGAATGTACTGTCAGCAGGAACTGCAGGAAATCACCAGATTCTGCTCTAATTTGTATTCCAGATAACCTGATGGTTAGCAAACTATTTCTAAATAAACAGTTGAGTTCATGTTGACTGGAAAGCGAGCTGCCAACACATATCTTCAAATTATCATTAGAATTACTGATTAATGCTAGATGGTACTTGTTATATATATATATATATATATATATATATATATATATATATATATATATATATATATATATATATAAATCTAGCCAAGTAATATTGTTTATATATCTTTGGACCCACTTACAGCCCTCAGCAGCCTAAAGGATCAAAGTGTGTTCCTGCATTATTGACATACAGTACCTTTTTGAAAAGTATCATATTATTTATTTACTAATAATTAAGAAACTGATTTGTTTTCATTTTAATTTGTTGTCAGTAAATCAAATATCAGGGGTCTTGGGAATTTAAAATTATGAAAAAATAATAAACTTGTGTCAGCAAAATATCAACATAAAACCCACAGCAAGCTCACACTTAATGCTGAGGATGTGGGGGAATAGATTGACAGCATGATCTGCAAGCAGAAAAGCCACAGCTTGGCAAAGTAAACAAGAGACAAACTGAAAAAGCAGTATCTTTGAACTGGTGAAGACACTTCATAATAAATATATGATATAGGTCAAATAATTGATAGCTATAACTAAAACTGGGGCCCTTTCCTTTCTCGAGTGAATCTCCTGATAATACTACAGAACGTTTTTTTTTTTTTTTATGTCAGTGGGAAACAAAAAAAAACACTACAAGTACTAAATTGTGAAAGTCACTCTTAAGCCTCTTTTTAATGGTGAAATTAAATGCAAATATAAAATAACTTTCATTCATTGGTCTAGACTAGTAGAAAAAGGAATATAATTTAAGATAAATATGGCTTTAAGAAATAACCTTATTTGACTGTTGGGTAAAAGGGTTACATGATGATTTAATTGCTCCAGAGCTAGATTATCATGTACCCTCCAACCCTGTCCTGAAATATGTCATAAAGCAACTGCAAATATATCACATGCAAATTAATGCACGGCTATGTGTTATCATAACTGTGCAATATGCAATGTATATCAAGGGCATGAACCACAGTGAATAAATCACTGCTGCAGAGTTGTATGGGTCTGCAAAATGAGATGCGTCCGATAGGATCAACCTCAGCTGTCTTCATGCCTGAAATATGAGGAAGAGGAAACATTCAAAACACTTAATTAATTCTCCAGCATTTCTCTACCACCTCAGGAAGGACATTATGGATGATTACAGCTACATTAAAAAATAATAATGAGCTCAGGAAAGAGCTGGTTATTAAAGATAAGAAGCATTTGAATGATTAAACAACAGCAATATTACCATGGTTTATATTAATTTGATGTTTTCCTGTGTTCCTCTTATGACTGTGCTTCAAGACAAACTGCTATTCCTTATCAAATCTTTAGAAAAATACTGTAGTCTATCCTGAAATACAATATAAGGCTTTCTTTTATTCATGCATATTTTTAAAAAGAAGCCTGAGTATGGTCAAACTTTATTTTGTGAACGGCAAAATAATTCTGAAAAGAAAAATGCTAATTTCTAAACAGTGGTGGAAGACATTAAACCTCAAAATCTAATCAAATCTGTCTTTCTTATATACAGTGAGACAGGTCGGCACAGTGCTCATTTATCAGCGTCCACCTCAACTTTGAAAAGGTCTATGGAGCAATCGACACTATACATCAATATAGGGAAGTGTCTCCTCCAGAGAATTACTGTTTTTCATCATATCTGTCCAGTAATTTCTGCAGTGATGCCAAAATAACGCCTCGATACTTTGTTGTCCTGTTCTGAAGCTCTTATCAGCTCTATATTCTGTAACGTGTGTGAAATATGGATTACTTGTTCAGAGAAAGAGGCCTACTGGAAACTAAATAACCTTGGCTTGTCATAGTCTGGCGATTGGGATAGACTCTTCAAAGAAATCCCAGATCAAAAAATAAAAAAATAAAAGTGACGTCAACGTAATCGTAGTGACGTAATCTGGGATTTCATTTGGTAGGTTTGGGGTTGTGGCTCCAGGAGAACTGAATGGAGGTCAACAAAGACGTGTATCTGCCTGGTGACTGAAAAAACATCTTAAATGTATTCAAGGCAACCTGACTAAACACTGTCCTGTCTAAAATGGACAGAGAATAATATTTTGAAGAAAGGGTACATTTCCAAAGAGGAATACAATATCTGCAAGTGTATAAATCTAGCATGAAACTACTCTGAATAAGCTGTGTAGTGATATAAACTACTGTATTGTATTCTCTTCAAAACAGAGCCAAATATATTTTCAAAGAGCAGGTATTAATAATTTAATCAAGGCCATTATATTTGTTTTATAGACACTGTCTGGGTACTGGTGTCCAAATACACATACACTGCTAAACAGTAATATGTAATGTATATTGACTAGGAGACAACATTACCCCATTGCACTGATTAAAGGTCCCAATTCAACAACAAAAAAACATCCTCATAACAGGAATGAGAGTAAAAAACTATCTTAACTTCTAGAACATGCATGAGTACAATGCTACTGATTTACATGAGTTACAAGGGGTGTGCAGCAGCTCTGATTTGAAATTGGTGTAGAATATATTTAGCAAAGGCACGTTCAAGACAGGGCACAGAAACTGTGATTCTGCCAAGGTCTGTAACACTACATTGCACAAGCTTCATAAGCTAGCCCTGGGACTACTCGTAAGGACAGAGCAATTAACTGGATCTCACTTGGGCAGGTTCACAGCAGGCCAATATTTGCACATGCAATAATAATATAATAACCTAGTTCACCCCTCACCAATATTCATTTAAGTATATCTCATTCTCAAGGTGGATCATCATGCTAATGTGCTGCTTTTCTAAGATGCGAACTCTGCCTAGACTGAGACATGCAAATCGAGCGTGGGGATCGTCGATCATTTCCACTGGGTTCTTTAGTATTAGCTCTCCAAAAGATAAAATGAATACAAATCACAGATTGTCCAACGCAACCATTGATGTATATACAGTGTACACAGTGCCCCTAATGGCCAAATGCCATAAGTCAGCCAATTACAGGGTATGCATTACACAGTAAGTAACGTGCATTGACAATGTAACATTTAGTATAAAATATTTATTTTACTTTAATGCAGTACAGGTTTGTCTCATTTCAGGTTTAGAAACATATATGATGTTGATAGTTTGATAGTTTGGTTATTTAACATATGTATTAGTAAAGTACTCAAGTCTTGTTTCAGCCAGTACAAGGTTGAGACCACCATGAGACACTGCAATCCCTTAAGCTGTCTTTACATGAAATATATTACTTGTAAATCTTCCACCTATTAAATTAAAACCCAGCCCAATATAATTCCCCTGTATTCACAAAGAAAACATCAGTTATTCTTCGCAAAGCACAGTTGCTAAGAACTTAATAAAACATCAGCTATACTAAAACTGAGACTGACCTTATTTTAAATATATATATATTTGCCCAACATGTGTATTTGTCATATACTTGTACTTGCTAGAACTGGTCATTGTATTGTATCTTGCTCTTAATTGTATTACTACTTGTACTGTGATTCTTGAAATGTATTTTTGTTTACGACTGTAAATCGCCCTGGATAAGGGCGTCTGCTAATTAATAAATAATAATAATAATAATTTAGATATTTTATTTAACACAATGTAATCAATAAATTTACAAAACGATATTGCAAAAGTCTACTGGAAGCCATAATAGTAGTACAGTATTTCATGTTAGATGTTAAATGTCACATTTTCAATTTTTGTCAGTTTCTCATAAAGTATATGGAAAACTACAAAGCGGTATGTAATTCAATATGTTAACGTAACATTATTCAGCAGGTTTCATTCGACTTTGGGAAGCAGAATTAGTTAATTCTATTGGGTGATGCAAAATGTTGGCCATAGCTGTAAGTGTAAAACAGTAACCTGGATCTATTTATACTTTGGTATGTGGGATCCTGATGCCCATGGACACTGGGATTTGCACAACGGATGAATTATTTCTCCTTATTTCCTGTGCATCATTGCTCATCTTCACCAAGGCCATTTATTTCTGAAGGCTGCGTTTAGGGCTTTTTCTGTAACAAGACTGTAAAACTGGTAATGCAGGTACCCCCCCCCCCCAAAAAAAAAACAAAAAAACAACACGTGACCATCGGAAGGCAGCAGTATTTATAACATTAAACTGGCGGCAAGCAGCAGTATTAAAGTCTAACAAAAACAAAAAACAAAAAAAAAATAACAAACAGGATAATTGCTGCATTCTTGAGAATCTGCCTCACTAATTCTGAAACTGGTAAGCCAGAGTTTATAATAGTCCATGGTGTACAATATAGATAGATATAAGGAATACACTAAATGTTGGGTGCATAATGCAAATGCAAGAAAATGCAAGAAAACAAGAAAACAATTAGTATTGTATACTATTGGATTGTACATGCACAACAACTAACAATTATAAAGCAAGTACATTATGCATATATTAGATGTATGACATTCATTGTTTCTGTTTGACTATTAATCAACAAAAAGTATAAACTATAAAGCTACTCATGCTTGCTCTAGTTACGAATGTACCAATACGATTCTATCAAAGTGATCACACTTTAATATATGTTCATGGCAAGTTGCACATATTTTGAGGTCAGCTACAAACGTCTTGATAATTTTCTAATTTATAAAAAAAAAAAAAATGTTTTCCAAGTGAAATGATATCTTTCAAGTGCCTTCTTTTACAAGGGATATTTGTCATTTCAAATAAAACATTTTAACCTAGTCGTCAGAAGGCATGGCGTTACAACAGCTTGTATAATAGTAATTTATCAGAAGTGTCAAAAACTGAAATTATCTCTGTCAAGCACTCTAAGGAATGATTTTGGTTGTTTTTTTCTTTTTGAACTTTTTTTTTTTTCTGTGCCCTGAATTTGAGTTCTGGCCTCTGGCAGTGTGACAGTAAAGGCAGTTCTTGCAGGTCGCTGATCAAAGCCGTGAAACTTGTTCTCTCGACTCTCAAGAGCTTCCACTCATCTTGCTCGCTTACCAGAGTGCTGAAGTAGTTTGCTGGAAGATGAGTTAATACACTGTTTTGTTTCAACTTGCTGTTTGAACCATTATAGTAAAAATATATATATATTTTATTATAACACCCAGGTCGTAAATGATAACGCCAGTGTTAATCAACAAATCGGTATGTAGCATTGATTTGGGCATTTTCAAGCGGTCGTTATGCTTATTTCATTATTAAATAATCATTTTTAAATTGTGATTTTTGAAATAATGTTGATTTACTCTTGCGACTATTTCTTTTGTGTGCGTGGGAATTTAAAAAGAAATCTGTGTTAATTGTCATAATTTATCAGGAGTTAATTTGCATTTGGAAAATGAGGGTGTAGCAGGGCGATTGCCCTGTACATATGTAAATTAGTGTTGGTGTCATTTTATATGGTGTAATTTTATATACGAAAAGGAGCCATGCCGTACCCTGCATACAGTGCCTTGCATAAGTATTCACCACCCTTGGACTTTTCAACATTTTATAGTGTTACAACCTGGAATTAAAATAGATTTAATTTGGATTTTTTGTCACTGATCTACACAAAATAGTCCATAATGTCGAAGTGGGGAAAAAAATCTACATATTTTTCAAAATTATTTACAAATAAAAAACTGAAAAGTTTTGATTGCATAAGTATTCATCCCCTTTGCTGTGACACCCCTAAATAAGCTCTGGTGCAACCAATTGCCTTCAGAAGTCACATAATTAGTTGAATGGAGTCCACCTGTGTGCAATTAAAGTGTCACATGATCTCAGATTAAATACACCTGTTTCTGGAAGGCCCCAGAGTTTGTTAGAGAGCATATCTAAACAAACAGCATCATGAAGACCAAGGAGCTATCAAAATAAGTCCGGGATAAAGTTCTGGAGAAGCACCAATCAGGGTTGGGTTATAAGAAAATATCCCAAACTTTGAACATCCCCCGGAGCACCGTTAAATCCATTATTAAAAGATGGAAAGAATATGGCACAACCGCGACTCTGCCTAGAGAAGGCCATCCACCAAAACAGTGACCAGGTAAGGAGGGCATTAGTCAGAGAAGCAACCAAGAGGCCAATGGTAACTCTGAAGGAGCTGGAGAGATCCACAGCTGAGATGGGAGAAACCGTCCATGGGACAACTATAACCCGGACGCTCCACAAAGCTAGGCTTTATGGAAGAGTGGCGAGAAGAAAGCCATTGCTGAAAAAAAACCATATCAAATCCCGTTTGGATTTTGCCAAAAGGCATGTGGGAGAACACAGCAAACATGTGGAAAAAGGTTCTCTGGTCTGATGAGACCAAAATTGAACTTTTTGGCCTTAGCGCAAAACGCTATCTGTGGCGCAAAGCCAACACTGCTCATCACCCTGAGAACACCATCCCCACAGTGAAGCATGGTGGTGGCAGCATCATGTTATGGGGATGCTTTTCATCGGCAGGGACTGGGAAACTGGTCAGGATTGAGGGCAAGATGGATGGAGCCAAATACAGGGAAATTCTAGAGGAAAACCTGTTTCAGTCTGCAAGAGACCTGGGACTGGGGCAGAGGTTCACCTTCCAGCAGGACAATGACCCTAAACACACAGCCAAAGCTACACTGGAGTGGTTTAAAAACAAGAACCTGAATGTCTTAGAATGGCCCAGTCAAAGCCCAGACCTCAATCCGATTGAGAATCTGTGGCAAGACTTGAAAATTGCTGTTCACCAACGGTCCCCATCCAACTTGACAGAGCTTGAGCAATTTAGCCAAGAAGAATGGGCAAAAATTGCAGGATCCAGATGTGCAAAGCTGGTAGAGACTTACCCAAAAAGACTCACAGCTGTAATTGCTGCCAAAGGTGCTTCTACCAAGTATTGACTCAGGGGGTGAATACTTTTGTAACCAACAAATGTCTTTTTTTTGTTTAATTAACTTTTGTGTCACTATAAAAAATATTTTGCACCTTCAAAGTGTTAAGTATGTTGTGTAAATCAAATGGTAAAAATCCCAATTAAATCCATTTTAATTCCAGGTTGTAACACTACAAAATGTGGAAAAGTCCAAGTGGGGTGAATACTTATGCAAGGCCTGTATGAAGGTGTTGGCTTGGCAGCATTGTCATTGTATCTGGGCCATTTCAAAGGGCCACGGATGACTTGATAAAGAGGGTGAACGATTATATCAGTGTCGGAGTTATATGACATTGCTGGATTTCCCAGAGTAATGGGAGCCATTGATTGCACACGTTGCACTCAAATCACCGTAGCACCATGCATACATTTCTAAACACGGGTTCCATTCACTAAGCGTGCAGGTGATTTGTGATGCATCATCGGGAATGTATGTGCAGATTTCCCTGTCTCCTGTCATGACTTACATTTTAACACAATCCGCTGTGTTTTATCTTTTCAGAGACCCAATACATCAGATGGCATATTAGTTGGTCGATATTGTAAGACTACCTAGATAATTCAATATTTGTAGTTATGAAAATAACTATACTTGTGGTTATAAATGAGATGTATTCACTTGTTTTAACAATTTGTTGTATTGCTAAAATGATATACTGTTATTACCAAGAAATTATCAATGCAACTGTAACCTATCTGAACTCTGGATATGTACATTATATGACAGCTGACCTCTACTGTAGATTTTATTTGAATTATACAAATAAAAATCTAATAGTAAATAATGAAATCTTGGTATAGAAAATGGCTTATTAGATATTACAATAAAGTTTCCTTAGGTGATTGTGGATTTGCAATGCATCCTTGGCTTTTAACACCTGTGTCTAATCCACGCAAGAATGTAGAACAAGCATACAAGGACACACAGATCCACTAGGAATGTGATCAAGTGGACCTTTTATTTACAAAAAATGTGGCTTCGGTGCCTCGACAAATCAGGTTGTGTGGTTCATTGCGACCCCCATACTGAGGATCTTCATAGCGTGTTGTATCCAGGAGAAAGAAGCTCCTAATCTTGAACCACTGGAGCTTCCTCAGAATATTCCTCCCAGAGGAGCCGCCAGGGTCAGGGCTGTCAGGCAACATATCATTTTGCCTAAACGGCTTTGTAATGTTGTAAGACTCCCCCCACACTTTATGTACAATGTACACTTTCACCTTCACACGTTTGTATGCATATAAAATGGTCTTGTAATACTATAAGTGTTCGGCGGATTCTTCTAATCATGTTGAGTTTATTCAAGATGATTAGAGGAATTCACCGAACAATTATAAACAAATTGTGTATTGGGTGAAGGAGTTCTATCATCATTTTAAAAGTTTAATAAATATATAATGAAGTATTACATACATGGTATGCATTATAATAGCTAGCAACTACAAACACAAATGGCTCTTCAAATATATTTATGTATGGCCTACAATCTTACATACTAAAATACATACAAAAGTAGATGTCAACAAATCACTGCTGCAATATTACTTCTTGGTCCCGACAACTACGTATGACCTGTCATCTCCCTGTTGGCACTAACCAGTCAAACTTCTAGGCTAAGGAGGCCACTTCCTGAATACACTCGTTAGACAGCAATAATCTTGTGTTAATACTCAATAGGCTTTTGTTTGAAACATAGCATACAACCTTATCAGACTTTGAAATTAACAGTTGTGCTGTATCAATTAATTGTTTTGAGAATATTTTACACTGTATAAAATAAATAAAATTAAAATTAATTAAAAAATAAGTTATTGCACTTCATTGTGTTGATTACTGATAATTGGGTACCAATAACACATAATTGCCAAATTGATAAAAATCAGCTTGTTAATTCATGTTATGACTAAGTGAAGAAACTGTAAATGCTAAATCTTAATTACAAATCCAAGTGCAGAAATTGTTATAGATAATGTTTCTGGCAACATAGCAATGCCAGCAGGTTGCTGTTGCATAGCAATGCCTCCTACTGAAAACAGGACCCGTGTCTAGAACATTCACCACATTAAAAATCCTCCCACATACAATGGTTAGCATATTACATGAACATTTTTGGTGACTTTGGTCAAGTAATATTTCTATGATAACAAGTAATGTCTAAATTCACCATAATGCATGAGTCATGATTATTAAAACCTTTAAAACTATTATAGCGTTTCACAGGAGGCAGAAAACAGAGAGGCACGCTTTCTTCTTGGTTCCAATCTTTCTCTTTATTATGGGACGCTATCTCGGCCCCCACAAGTCCACTGCTCTTTCCGCTTCACAGCATACACAGTTTCTTCACTTGGTAACCAACATCAGAAAAACACAGCGCAATGACAGACCCAAAATGGTGGTGGAGCACCTTCTTATAACATTAGCCCTGCCCTTTTACGCAAATCAGGGCACAGAGCTCAGGAACATCCCATTGGTCCTCAGCTGCACAAAAAGACCAATGGGCACAGACAAACAACAGCCAATGAGGACAGACAGATAAGAACCAATGGTAACAGACCAGGGAAGACAAACAGGCAGGCGGGTTATATTATACACAGGAATACAAACACAAAAGGTAAACAAAGCAGCAGCGGAATACAGCGAAGGATGGAATAAACACACAGCACGTAAACACAGATAGACAGTGGGGATTACAGTACACAAACATAATGCACGGATCGTTACACTATGTTAAAAGCACCACGTTTATGAAGCATGTGACAATCACATTGGAGAAAATCTGAATTATTCTATGGGGATCTTCCTCTTCCTCTTTTTCCTCTTCTCCACTAAACAACTTTACCATTTACTTTTAACATTTGTTTCACTGTCCAAGTTGTCACAGCAGTCCTGAATGTGTAAGAGGCTTAAAAGCTGCTGACGAGAAAAAACATTCTCCTTGTATAACGTTACTTCCAGAGGGAGACCACAGAGGATCAGTACTGACTGTTAAACCAAGGTGATGTCATGGCACCTAGTATGTCTGCCAGCCATCTGTCAGAGAGTGCTGAGCACAGAAAGAACAGGATGGGTGAAGGCAAAGCACACTCTGAAATAAGCCTCTCCAACAGTTACCTTTAAAATAAACTTTCTAATGCGTAACACTTAATAAAAACGGTGCTTCTCCATGTTTCCCATTTTAAAACAGAAAAGTATTTTGTGAATTAGGAGCTGGAAGTGGGTATTGAACAAAGACAGACAAAGATTTTATATTCCCTGATTTGTGCATTATGTGTCTCCAAAGTCCGGCATCTCTTTTCAGCGGAAATCTTCTCTGAGCCAGTTAGGTACAGTGTTATGACGGAATTATCATCTCCCAGTAGAGAGCGAAGAAATAACTAACGCCGTGCAACTTAGGGATTTAAAAGATAATATTTTTCATAAAAATGAGCTTCTCACAGTGGCAACATATTACTAAAACTGCAGTAACTGTTAGTCAATAATATTTTCTTCAAGTTAAAACAGTTGAACAATCAAAAATAAATAAATAAATAAATAAATAAATAAATAAATAAATAAATAAATAAATAAATAAATATATTAATAAAACTAGCTGTAATCATCGGTTTTAAAAATGACATTGTCAAGACAGGTTCTGTCATGCGAGGCCCCCAGGTGTGGCACTCTGCCATGTGAGTTCTCAAGTGTACATTATTGTAACCCAGATGCCAGGTCCAGTACCCTGAATGCTTCAGGCATCTCTAAATGTTTAATTCCTGACCGCTAAAATGCAAGGAAGGTGTATGTATGTATGGGGTCTCCAATGCAGTGATTATTTTGTTCACGATACATCTGTGCTACACAACAAAAAGCATGTCATTTATATCAGAAGTCAGACTGATACAGAAAACTAAATATATTGAAAAGGTTGAAACTGCAAATGGTTATGCTCAATTACAGTATTGGTGTCACTGATATATTAGAACATGTATCATATTAATCTAATCCATTAAGTGCCATTGACCTCTTGAGGGCAGGCTGCTTTGTAATTTTTGGATCATTTTTAACTGACCTCTACCTGTTATTTTAATTTTCTCTTTATCTGTATTGTTATGATAACATACTCTAATTTTGTTAACCGCAAAAGTTACGTCTAAATGTAATGAATAAAATTACATAAATACAGCTTGCATTCTGATTTTTTCAAAGGGAAATGTATATGGTACTTAATAGGTTAAAAAATGAAATAGAATTTGCTGTATTTACCTGCTGTTTGGCAACTTTCAATACAACATTCCAGAGGTGTATATAACAGTTTTTAATTGATTTCTAATAGAATGCAGTGGTATTTACAGGGCATATCATCATATGTCTCCTATGGAAGTTTGATTGAATAGTGCCATATTTCGTGGGCCATAAAGCAACACTGTATATTGACTGAAAGCAAAACATTGTACATACAATTCCATGCCCCTCCAGGTTGCTGTGTTTCTTCCAAGTTCTAATGAGTGGCATGTCAAAACGGGGGTGATTTTAATCGGATTTAATGCATGGTTTCCTTACAGCGTTATAACAAAAAGCCTTATAATGAGGTGGGGATGGAATTCTCTTTACGGTAATTGGCATATCTGATGTGTTACTGTCCTCATTCTCTTATAATTAGCAAATCATTTTACAACAATGTGATCAAGTTGAAAGGTTTATGGCTTCAATTAAAAACCTTGCTACATCCACTAAAAACATTTTATATTGTACAAAAAAAAAAAAAAAAAAAATTAGCGTCCACTAGATATTTTAAATACTGAAATTTGGTTCTCAAAAGCTTTTTGCTCCAAATTGCTTTATAGGGGGAAAAAAAAATTTGCAAAGAAAATTGCAACAGAAAGTTAGTAAACCAGAAATAACCAACATAGACATACGACTTAAAGTTGTGTAAGTAGTCTTAAGTTGTTTCTTATTAGTTTTAGAATTGAATTTCCTAAAACAATTGGAATAAAAAGTTTTGAGAATCTGACCCAGGGTGCAAGATATACTAATAAGAAAAAATGTCATAAAATATGTTCTACAGATGTTCAGCCATGTACATAACAAACATCTATTGCTTCTGAGTGCACACCTCGTTCACATTTGCAATGCAATGTTCAGCTTTCAGTTTGTGTTACTGGTATGCATTTTACAGCCTTTGAAGAAATGCATTAGTTAAGAAAACATTCATTCTGCAAAGGTGGCTAGCTGCTGTCTTCGTATTCCTAGCTTTTCAAACATGTTTTCTAAGAAATGAGAAATGAGAAGCTCTGCACTATGTAGCAACTCAAACATTAAGAGCAGGGGTAACTGAAATTACAGGATAAGCTCAGGATAATTCAATGGGAGATCTCATTCATGCTGGGGTCTCGCTTGTATTTCTTTCTACAGCTAGGTAAAAAAGCAATCAGTCTGATTGTAATCAAACCACTCAATGGACCATTATTAAGGAACAGCATCCCATTCCTATGGGTCAGCAGTGACCTCCTGCAGTACCTACTAGCAGGTAGATAGCAATGATTCAAAGGGCTGATGACAATCTTCTCAGCCCATTTAATTGTAAAGTCAAACAGAAGTGGGAGGTCCGCAGGGGGTAGATTACAGTTAAGGGATTATAAAACATATTTCCTGTTACTAAATGTATGCACATTGCCTTGCCTGTACTACTGATCATACATGTATGGTTGATACCAACCTATTACACATGAATAGTATAATTTTCCTTGTTAGTTTTCCATTTCCATTGAACGAGTTAAAAGCCAAAGCTCTAGGGATTCTGATTTTCTAAATGAGATGTAAATATTATTGTTGCATATTCAGGATAAAGAAAGTGACTGATTGCTAGTCTACATGGAGCATTTATATTAAAGTGTCCATCAGTGTTATGCTTGAGATGTCCTTAACTGCCTCTGCCTATCTCTCCATTCTCTTATTAAAAATGTCTTTTTTAAAAATTGTAAGTGTTTTCCAGAATGAACGATCATTTCTCCGGCTCCAAACTGTAATGAAGTTGCTTTTTTTGTTACTGTATATTTATACCATTGCAATATTTTTTGATCTTCCCAGAAAAAAAGAAAATGCCTTTGCCTGTTGCACTTGCTTCGAAATAAGGCCTGAAGTCTGCAGCTGATTTAAACATGTGAAATACAGAAATGAAGAGCATTCATTTAATAACGTCAAATAAAGAAATGACTGTACTTCTACTCAGCAAGTTCTTAAGAGCAGTGAGACTTGTCTTGGGTTATTTCTCTTAATAAAAAGTATGAAGCTGTGTGTCTAGCCTCCCGAGCTAACTACAAAAATATTTGAAATTAATTTTGAAAACTTAAGCTTTTAACATGCCTGACAGAGTTATTTCTGTCACAGGAGAGATGTCTCAAAATAAATACAGCTGGCAGTTTTAAAGTGTGAGCCTGTAGAAAAGCATATGGTATGATCGTTGATTCCCTTGTGTAAAATTTTGTGTAACAAAAATCATAATATATATTACATATTTCGGTATGTTGTAAATGAGGTTGGGTTAGAGCAAGGGACATTTGAATTGTGCTTTAAGAAAAAAAAAATGCAATTGCAACATTTAACCAACCAACCATTCTTTTCTTAATAAACCATGAAGCATTGTTTGCTGAATTAAAAACCCATTAGGTTAAAACAGGTCATTTTTAAAAGGATAGTGATACTATTTATTGTGCACCCTTAGGTCTATCTGGAAGAAACCATACAGCCGAGTTGATTTTTAAATTAACCAACATAAGCTTTTAAAATTTTCATAACACCAAAATGTCATTGTAATTGTTTTTCCCCCCTTACGTTTCCCTTAATATTTTATGATCGCAATCATTCTGAGTGGTTCTGGGTTCATTGCTCCCATATTGAGTGATCGTATTTTGTCTCTAAATCTGCCTTTCCTTGGCTTTGAGTTTTGAGTGCCAGCACTCAACAGCCCTCCTCGGTCCATTCATATCATGTGACAATGCAATCTTTCAACTCTGCCAGCCCCACCTTTGATTAAATGAAATGGAATCAATGGAATGAAGAAGAGCTATTCAGTCCTGGCAAATATGATTCACCAGACAAACTAAAAAGCAGTTCAATGTTGTGTAAATTATAAAATTATAATTACCCAGTATTGGAGTAATTTAACCCAAAGAAACTAACACTACCTGCAAACAACATTAAATAGTAAGGGGAAGAAATTAAAAAAAAAACAAAAAAACATTTGAATCTCCTTACTCTTTATATTCATGGCAATGCTTCTCTTTCAGTTACTTACACCAATTCACTCTACTGTCTTTCAAATCTCAAAAGAGCACTACTTTCAGTATTCATTTAACATCCATGTATATGTAGAGATGACCCTTTGATCTTTATAGAGAAAATCAATTCATTGTTTTTTAATCAGTTTTCATACTATTCCGGCAAGCACTGTAATATTTTGTGTCCTTTGACTGTAATTCATTGATTTTCACAATTTGATAAAAAACACCAGGGTTAGAGACTCAAATCGGTTGATCAGATTACAATTACAATCAATATTGACTGGTTACTGAGCTGAGCTGGTTTCCTAGACATATATTTTCGATATTCGGACAAAGCACATACCACGACAAAGTAAAACAGTAGTCCTTATGGTCCCCAAACAGGTAAAAGGAAAATATCTAAATAATAAAAAAAGAAAATATCTTAGGGAATAACAAATACAAGAAACAAGTAGCAATAATTAAACAAAATAATTCATCTGTTACAAGCTGCTGTGTTTTGGATTTATGCTTTTTATATTTTTACTGATCCTCCCCAGCAGGTTCTACCAAGATGCATCGTACTGTGTCGAAACCATCTACCTTTCCAAAATATCAAACCACCTGCCATTAAAAGCACAACTGTTTTGCCATATGTCACATTGCTCTGCCAAGCATCGGCAGCCTGTTCTACTTTAAAGCAAATTTCATTATCAGATCGCTCAGAGCAAGACTTGTTCAAATTATTAGTGTGTAATGTCAGATTTTATAAAAACAACCACAACTGATTTTTTTTCAGTAGTTTTTTGCAAAGCTATGCTGAGGGATTTTTACAGTATAATTTTTTTAGTTTCGTCTTAACCCTAACCTTAACCCTAATCCACAACAGAACTTTTGTAGGGTGGTCAAACTACATTTTCTTATTTCAATAAAGAAAAACCAAAAATATATTATTACATTTTGTTTTTAACTAACTTAAACATATCTGAAATCAAAATGCCCCCAAAATGTGTTTTAATCATGTACAAATTAGTTTTAACCCACCAAATTCAGCTACTTTTTCTGCTAGCCGGGCATCTTGGATTTGAGTTTCGCACTCTTCTGACTTTGAGCCTTCATAATTAAAAAAAAGAAAAAAAAAAAAAAAAAATATATATATATATATATATATATATATATATATATATATATATATACATTACCGGTCAAAAGTTTTAGAACACCCCCATTTTTCCAGTTTTTATTGAAATTTAAGCAGTTCAAGTCCAGTGAATAACCTGAAATGGTACAAAGGTAAGCGGTAAACTGCCAGAGGTTAAAAAAAAAAGTTTAGGTTACCAAAAACTGAAAAATAATGTACATTTCAGAGTTATACAAAAAGGCCTTTTTCAGGGAACAAGTAATGGGTTAAAAACTTACAGCTGTTCTGCAGCAATGGAAGTAAATTAAGCCTTGAAAGTTGATGCTAACAATTCCTACAGGTGTCCCAACTTTTGTTGATTACTTACAAACCCTCTGTCTGTATAAAAGCAGTGTTGGAACAGACTGTGTTACTACACCCTCTTAAGCATTATTTGGACAGTATTGTACTGCAGGAAGTAGTATATTGCTCTCATAATGGTGAGAAAAAGGCAATTAACAAAGGAAGACAGACAGGCCATTATAACCCTTAAAAGTGTAGGTCTTTCCTTTAGAGAAATTGCAAAGAAAGCCAAGGTGCCAGTGAGTACAGTTTCCTACACCATCAAAAGGCACTTGGAAACTGGAGGAAACTCTGACAGAAAGAGGTCTGGCAGACCCAAAGCCACAACAGAATCAGAAGACAAGTTTCTGAGAGTCAACAGCTTGCGTGATAGGCGGCTCACAGAACAACAGCTTCAAGAACAGCTTAACACTGGTCGAAGTAAGCAAGTTTCAGTTTCAACTGTGAAGAGAAGACTTCGAGCTGCAGGTTTGACAGGTCGAGTGTCAGTAAGAAAGCCATTGCTAAGATGGCAAAATAAGAAAAAGAGGCTTGCCTGGGCCATGAAGCACCGCCAGTGGACTACTGAAGACTGGAAGAAGGTCTTATGGACCGATGAATCAAAATTTGAAATCTTCAGTTCATCACGCAGGGTTTTTGTAAGCCGTCGAGTAGGCGAAAGGATGGTTCCTCGGTGTGTGACACCAACTGTCAAACATGGAGGAGGAAGCGTGATGGTCTGGGGCTCTTTTGCTGGATCCAGAGTCGGCGACTTGCACAGAGTGAGTGGCACCCTGAACCAAAACTGCTACCACAGCATTTTGCAGCGCCATGCAATACCCTCTGGTATACGCCTAGTTGGTCAGGGGTTCATCCTACAGCAAGATAATGACCCAAAACATACCTCCAGGCTATGTCAGAACTACCTTAGAAGAAAAGAAACGGTAGGCTTCAAATCATGGAATGGCCAGCACAGTCTCCAGACTTAAACCCCATCGAGCTGGTTTGGGATGAACTGGACAGAAGGGTGAAAGCAAAGCAGCCTACAAGTGCAATACATTTGTGGGAACTTCTGCAACAGTGTTGGGAAGACCTTTCCGAACAATATTTGATTTCCATTGTAGAAAGAATGCCACGAGTGTGTCTTCGGCTGTTATATCTGCAAAAGGTGGCTACTTTGATGAGTCAAAAATTTAGATTAAATTTTGTTAAACAAAACGATTCCTTGATTTCTTTTTTATCTCCAATTGTTTATTTGTTCTATGCTTTAATTTCAGAGTACATTGAGACATTAAACTGCGTAAATTTCAATAAAAACTGGAAAAATGGAGGTGTTCTAAAACTTTTGACCGGTAGTATATATATATATATATATATATATATATATATATATATATATATATATATATATATATATATATATATATATATTGTATATGTTTACAAAAAGATCTAGCTGGTGGTTTTACATTGAAAGATCAAAAGTTTTAAGTGTACAAGCAAGCCTCCCAAAAACACACCTCTCATTGTGGGCAGACTGTCAAGAACAGCATGGCATGGACACAGCAAATATATGCATATGTGTCACTTTTAAAGGCATGGATTTTGTTTACATATATTAAAACACACAAAAATAGTATTATCCGTGTGGTGCAATCATTTTTACAATATATTTTGGAGGTTGAAAAGCCCCTGTGTCACAGACAGAAACACATTTTGCAAGGCGCTGTTTTGAAGTCAGTTTTGAAGATACTACATGCAGAATTCCACGTATGTCTTCTTCAATTGCTATACTATACTTAAATGTGTATTTGTGACTCTAAATTAATATTTGTATTACATTTTTACCAGTTAAAAATGCTTCAGATGATTTTCTAGGCGTTTTTTACAGGGAAATAAAACAAAAAATGTCAAAGTATGAGTATTGTGATTATTATTTATGTTTACCGGAGTATTTATAAGTAAAAAAAAAAAATGTAGAAAGATTGTGCTTCACTGATTAGTATTTAATTATACGACAAGTTTAAAACTGCACGTTTATGAGCAGCACAGCAGAACTCCATAGGAGCAAAACTCTCAGACCCCTGGTTTGCCCACCCTAACTTTAGATAATCTACATTTGGATAAAAAACAAGAACAGTTTGATATAGCTATGAAATATCAGTTATCTGAACTAATGCACTATTATCCTTCTTTAGATTCATGGGGCAGGATTTTCAAAAACCAGTGTTATTGTATCAAACTCGCGGTATAGTAACAACAGCTTTAGTAGCAAGTGATCTTGAATTTCTTAATAAAATGAATCCGTTAATGCTTTGAAAGTGAGTTGATGACGTCGTTAATAAACGCATTTCTTGTTAGAAAGCTTAATTGTCGTAGGTCACTGTAACAGGGAGAGACCTGGACTGGCCGTCTGACGCATGCACGATGCTGCAGGAAGAGGGTGGCAGTCCCGTGGGGTCTGCCTGCCAGTCATGGCGGTGACACGGAGAGGTGGGGAGGAGGGTGTGTGTGCTTTTCCCCTCTCTGAGTGGCTGGGAGGCGGACTTTAATTGGATTGTTAACCTATAAAGTAACACTCTGTTGTTTCCTCAGATCCGCCCCTTTAAACTGGAACTGCGAGAACAGCGGTCTCGTTTTGAATACTGAGGGACGGGAGGCCCGGAAAGAAAAAGAAAAGAGATCAAAGAAAATACTTTTAAAGAAAGAAAGGGAAAAGTGGGGGATCGTTGGGCAGCCCCAGTAACGTGTGTGAGTTGGAGACAGCAGAGTGTAGGACGGAGTCCCGGGTCGTACGGGTAGCGGCGACTGGGGAGATTCACGCTGCGAAGTGCAGCACATTTATTTTGTATTTTTTCCTTACTGTGTTTTATTTTCCCTGTTTCTTTTTGCCTTTTCGTTTTTTATAATTTGTGAGCACCTGCGAGTGCCGGACTGTACCTGAGTACCCTGCCGTGGTATTCTCCGTTGGTTCTGGATACCATAGCTGGTAGCCAGACCACGGACCACAAGCGCCCTCTACGGGCTCAAAGAAATCAGTGCACCAGAGAACGAAAGAAAAATAATAAAACCGAGCACCTGTGTGGTGTTATCAAATACCATTTCTGTCTCCCGTGTCAGTGAATACCTGCACCCTCCCACAGTCACATACATCACTTCCTGTCTCATTGACTATATAAGGGTAACTCGTTTATCAAAATGTATGTTAACGAGATCAAGAAAAATGAATGGAAGCAGAATTCGCTGTTATGGAAATTATTAGCGTACAGGGAGACAAGTCGAGCAGCAGCCAAATGGAAATAAATAAAAAATAATGGGAATATCTATTTTGTGTATAATTTGTAAAGGAGGCTGTGTGGTCCAGTGGTTAAAGAAAAGGGCTTGTTCAAATCCCGGCTCAGCCACTGACTCATTGTGTGACCCTGATCAAGTCACTTAACTTCCTTGTGCTCCGTCTTTCGGGTGAGACGTAATTCTAAGTGACCCTGCAGCTGATGCATAGTTCACACACCCGAGTCTCTGTAAGTTGCCTTTGGATAAAGGCGTCTGCTAAATAAACAAATAAACGTAATTTAAAATTGTGCACTTTGTCATCCAGAATATACATTTACTTATTACACTTCACATATAAAATGCTGACTTATGATTATATGACGTATGAGTATAAATCGAACGGCACGGATTTAAAAAATATAAAAATAAATAATTAAATCCCACTAGTCATTTACCCTCATTTGGGGGATATTTTGCCACAGCGTATTATATACAACTCTTTTGAAATAGATTTTTGGTTAAAAAGAAAAAAATATATATATATTTTTGGATGAGGTGGTGGGTGTGGTAGACTTGTTAGCTCATGTAGTGTAGGCTATGTAGGCTTGGTTGGAATTTACTTTTGTCTGTATTTTAGTATGTACGATTGTAGGCCATAAATAAATATGTTTGAAGTTCCATTTGTGTTTGTAGTTGTTATTTAAAAATATGATAGAACTCCCATTGCAAATCCGCAATCACCTTTAAGGAAACTTTATTGTAATAGTGTGACGTTTTCTACACCAAGATTTCATTATTTACATTATTTAATTTTTATGTGTGTAATTCAAATACAATCTACAGTAGAGGTCAGCTGTCATATAATGTACATATCCAGAGTTCAGATAGGCTACAGTTATTTCTTGTTAGTAACATTATACTGGGTGCAAATAACGGTATATCATTTCGCAATACAACAAACGTGCCGTAAGGTTACAAATGGTTAAAACAAGTGAATAAATCTCATTTATAACCACAGGTATAAAAAAGACAAAACTATTTTCATAACTGCAAATATTGAATTATCTAGGTAGTCTTACAATACATACCTACTAATATGCCATCTGGTGTATTGGGTATCTGAAAATGATTAAACACAGTGTATTGTGTCAAAATATAAGAGTCATGACAGGAGCCAGGGAAATGTGCACATATGTTCCAGATGTTATAGGATGCATCACAAATTACCCGCACGTTTAGTAAATGGAACCCCTTCCTGTTCACATATATATATATGCCTTGGTGCTGTGGTGATTTGAGTGGAAGGTGTGTGCAATCGATGGCTCCCAAGTCAAGTCACAGTGACCCTTTGAAATGACCAAGACACATAGAAGGACAATGCTGCCAAGCCAACACCTTCATATGCGGGGTACGGCATAGCCCCTTTCCCTAGACAATTCAAGGTCCTATCGCAGAGCCTGACAAAGGTTGACAAAATGCCCTATACAGACGCAATCGAGTTTTTATATTGTTATCTGGTAAATATAAGAAATTAAGCCCCGTCCTGCACACCCTCTCTCTGTATCGTGGGCGTTGCAGCCGGGGTCTGTCAATCTCAGACTCGCACTCAAGTTCTAAAATTAAATTTGCTGCAAGTGCTGTCACCCCAATAAATCCATACTATAGTTTGTTTATTTTTATTTGTTTTAACACCAAAGAAAATAAATACAGTTTCAAGGTGAGATATATCATTTTTCTTGTTAATTAAAACCCTCCTTTTCCAAGTGCAAATTAACTCCTGATAAATTATGACAATTAACATGGATTTCCTTTTAAATTACCACGCAAACAAAAGAAATAGTGGCAAGAAGCACTGCTCGTTAAGATGTTAACATTATTTTGTAAATCAACATCATTTTGGAAATCACATTAGGACAGTTATTTAATAACGAAATAGGCATAACGACTGCTTGAAAATGCCAAAATCAATGCTACATACCGATTTATTTATTAACACTGGAGTTATCATTCACAACCTTTTGAAAATCCTGCCCATGTTCTGCTTTGGTCATCATGTCCTGGAGACTTTTTAAAGCTCAGAAGTTTAATTCTATATACAGAAATACCACATTGCGTAATTTCAATTTTATATTACCTGCAGTTGCATACAGGAAGTCACATGCCTTTTTTTCACGCACTCACAGAAAGGTTCATGTCACACTCATTTTGCCTCGAGGACCTCAAAACGTGTGCACATTCACCCAAAGTATAAAAGCACCGGTAACAATTTACATGAAGTGTCTCTAATTACTGTGTATTTACAAAGTAGTTACTTAGTAAATACACGTATACTTACTCATAATTACAATGTACTTAAAGTGTAAATGTATGTATGTATGTAAGTACACAATTGTATCAGAAAATGGGTTACGGTTAGGGTTAGGGGGGGTAGGTTTAGATTTAGAGTTGGGTAAGGGTTAGGTTGAGGGTTATATCTTGTACACATTAAGTACATTGTAACTGTGCATAATAACATTGTAACTATGTGTAAGTATACATGTATTTACTGAATAACTACTATGTAAATACACAGTAATTAGAGACACTTAATGTAAAGTGTTACCAAAGTACCTTTATATCAGCAATATCAAAGTTATTCCATCTTCCATTGTCACAGTCAGTCACTCAAAGCCAGGTACAGTTGATAGAGGTTTTATCTTTTGATCAATTTCTGGAGTGAAACTACTGTAAAAGACCCTGAAGTGAATTGTCATGAGAGTAGGAAAGAAATATAACAGAAGTGTGTCAAATAATTAGCTTAATAAATTAGAGTGAGACTAAGTACATTGTGTGTATGTTATTTCATTAATTTGAGTTTAAATACGTTTTCTCATAAATGAATTATATTTAATTATTCTAAACTCATACAAGCTGTAATTACGTTTTAATAGGCCTATATATGCAAAGATGCCAACCAAATGAACACAGCATCTGATTGTAAGAGGTTTCATGCTCTAGCGCTCTGGCAAGCACCAGTATGCACTCTGCATATGAGCAGTAGTTGGGGTAGTTGTAGAAAAAGAGGTTGTTTTAAATCTATACAATGCTTAGATATTCTAATATTTCATTATTATAGAAACATTGTACAATGCATGAGCTTGAACTAAGCTCCCCAGTCAGCAAACAGGAGCTCTTCTTACTTAGTAAAACAGCCTACCCTCATTCCCCACTGACCTCTTCCTAGCAAGTACTGCAAACCATGCACATTTTTATGTGACATGATCCTGTACTATTTAAAGCGAATTGAAAAGACCGTTCCACACACCCACACAAACAATAACAGGGTTCCCCTAATTATTTTAACAGCCATATTTCTATGCTTTTGCACAAGGACACACTCTGCTAGTAATTTCAGTACCAAGGTTTTCTGTTGAGTAACAATGTTAGCCATTGATACTAGAATTTTAAAGGGGTGTTTTAGAACCAGAATTACTAATTATTGAGCAAGCTGCACAACCAGCTATCACACATTTGAAACCAGTGCAAGGCATAGCTGAAATGGACACTGAGGTATACATGTAGCCATAAGTTCTTTAAAAATCTATGTTATAATGGCACAATAACCATAGCTGTGCTGTAGTGCCATTACAAATCATGTCTCTGCAGAGCCACAGTGGCTACAGCAGAACCATCATTTTGATTGCATGCTAGCCATAGAGTCGGTGTCCTTTATGGACTATGAGCTACGTTTTCTAATCCACCCATGTAAACCTTCCATCCTCTCCATTGCAATGTTTATTAAACTGATTCAAATTAAAAGCCTTGCTTTATCATTACTTAATGTGTTTAGTCCAATGTACATTATAATTTGAAGTAACTTTTGTTCTCAGACACCCACCATCTCATTATAAGTCAATAATAATGATATTTCTGACAATGGTTTTCATCATTTGGCTCCCTGCTATGTACAATAAAATAAATCCCTCGCATTAAAATGCACACCTCATTATATAACCTGATGAATGCTTGGGCCCAATGACACAGCTTTAATGAGGGTTCCGTTTAACCCTTTTGTGTACTAACTGGGGAAAGAGACCCATAACATTCACTTGGCTAAAGTTCTATGTATTTAGTCTGTGGCTCAACAGTCTTTTAATTTTATTTATAGAGGTGTTCATTTGTTACCATAACTCTTTAGCTACAGGTGCAGAGTAAGATGACTGTTGGTTTCTCCTGATGGTTGTATTTTCATTGAGTCTGTCATTGCATTGTTTGTTTTTTGTGGAAGTGGGAGCCCAAGAGGTTCTATGGGCACTGCATTGGCCTTTGCGCTGCTGCAGGATTAGGGAGGAGAAACACTTGGATATATATTCACCTCACAGTTCAGCAACCCCTACAGGACAGGCATCTGGCAAGGCTTTCCAGGCTGGGCCTTAGCTTCCAGGGTTTAATAGGTTGGTCACATCCACTGCATTTAAATAAACAGTTTGCAGCAGTAAGACGATATTCAAATTGGATATTTCAAATAAGCTAGAAAAACTGGGGAAAACATGAATGAAAATCGAAAAACTATTTTTTTTTAGCAGTCAACAATAAATCCTAATGTTTTTGTCACAAAAATACTGATGATTTGTCTTCTCACTTTTGAATCTTGAAGTTGCATGAATAAAAGTTACAAATACTTTGGTGAACATACCTGAGTGCGGATAACCTTTGTTGCAGACATACTTATTTTATTCAGCGAGTGCCGCACTATACCTGGAATTTACTTAAAGACAGAATACTAAAAAAGCTTGGTCTTTAAATGATCTAATTCAACATTAGTGACTAGTACAGCTTACCCATGCAGCCATTTCCGTCATTCAGGATATACCTTGTGATGAGTAACTTGCATAACTAAACATATTGCTTTTAATTGTCTGAACAAATACCAGAGAGTACGTAGAGGTTTGGCTTACCACAAGATATGGTTGTAGAGTAAGTAAACACACACATGCATATATATATATATATAGCTATGGCCGAAGGTTTTGCATCACCCTGTAGACTTAACACATTTTGCTTCACAAAATCGAATGAAACTTGCTGAATAATGTTACATTAACATATTGAATTACATACCGCTTTGTAGTTTTCCATATACATAACGAAAAATTTGCCATTTCGAAATCTAACATGAAATACTGTACTACTATTATGGCTTCCGGTAGACTTTTGCGATATCATTTTGTAGTTTATTTGATTACATGGTAAAAAAAATATATATATATATATATATACACTACATATATATATATATATATATATATATATATATATATATATATATATATATATATATATATATATACATATATGTATATTTATATATATATGATAATCTCAATCCTAAAATTGTAGGTGATGTTTTGGCCATAGCTATCTATCTATCTATCTCTCTCTCTCTCTCTCTCTCTCTCTCTCTCTCTCTCTCTCTCTCTCTCTCAGTGCTTGGAAATCCTAGCCTATAATTGGTTAAAACCTCATCATAGGAGGAACAATAGATTGAATTATTGCCCTAACATCCTTACACCACCAGTCAGTAGTCTCGGTCTGTCATGTGATTGGTTCACATCACTGTCAGTCCCGCCCCTTTTCAAAGGAACACCTTTCTCCCCTGTACTCTTCACAAGAGAAAATGGCTGAACACCAATTATGTGAGTTGACAGAAAATGAATTATAAAACATACTACATAAGAAAGATGCTCCAAACACTCACATGGTGATTAAACATCACTGTCACTGTTTTCTGACTTTCTGAAATTCAAACAAATTCAACTCGATGATGTAAACAAATATGACGGACAAGATATAAACTAGATTATGCAGCAGTTGGCAAACAAGACAGAGACAGAGAAAAACTTTGCTAACTATACGGTATGAACTTCAGAAATATTTTCTGTTATGTATTTATGTTATTTATTTACTTATGCTGTATCAGCTATGTTTAAACAAAATATATAAAGTCGTATTTACTATCCAACCGTGCCTCACTTATTTTCTTGACTGATTCATATATTAAATATGTACTGCAGACTCCCTCGGGAAGACTGTTGTTACCTCCAGGGTGCTACTTCGGGCATTATAGCCCCCTATCGGTAACAATAGCCTTCCCTCGGGTCAATCATTTTCTACTATAAACCTCATATTTACTAATTTGTGTGAGTGTTTAAGGGATAGGGGAAACGCGGTTGGGGGTGACTGACTGTGAGGGCATGCTAGGAGTGGGAGGCGGGGTGTAGGGAAGAAGGGATGCGAGTGATTGGAGGGGGACAGGGGTTGAGCGAGGGCATAAATAGGGGGTGCATTGCCCTCGACCCCGGTCCTTGGCGTGAACGGTAGGTGACAGGGTACAGTGAAAGTGAGGAGAGTGAGATAAATGTAAAGAGGAAAAGGAAATAAGGAACGAAAAGAAAGAAATAGCAAATCACCACTTTATTTTGTCTTTGCTCCCAGTACCCTTCCATTGCTTATATTTAATTTATTGTTCAAATAAATACGGGCTCAAGCCTTTATAACACCTGCATTGTCCGACTCCAATCATCCTGGAACCCAGCAACGTTACAATATGTGTATATATATATATATATATATATATATATATATATATATATATATATATATATATATATATATATATATATATGTATATATATAGATATAGATATAGACACTCTGCTTTTATTCAGACACAATGCCTTTGCGAGCCGTTTATTTCCTCTGAATCAATTCAATGTTTATTCAAATGAAGTAGGAATCCAGGAAAATCAAAAAGTATAACTGCTTGAAAACTGGCAAAGTGTCTCTGAATTAGGCCCTGTGTGTGCTGACTTCCCTCCCTTCCCCGCAATCACAAATGTATAGGCCTGCACCGCAGCAGTGCAAATCGGACCAGAACTAAAGAATGTGCAGGCCTTCTGAAGCGTGATTGTTTATGACAAGCAGTTGGCCTTTTACTATCTATGCAAAGGCAAAAAAAAATTAAATAAACTATTTCGGCTGGTGTGCCACTTATTCCTTGATGGCTCACTGCTTTTTAGCTCCTAGCATTGGCAGACACGAACAGTAAGCAGACACGCAGCACACCAGCATTGCCCTCTCCCAAATGTAACAGCTGTGCTCAACACAAAGTAATTCTTAAACCCATTCAAGGGAAAACGAATATCAGTTAGGCTCATGTTAAAACCCTTGTTCTCATCCCCTGTCTTTAGAAATGTTGATATTCTTTCATTCTCACTGTATATTTAAATGTAACTAGAATAGCTTTCGAGCGAAAAACAACCACAGATACACAAACCTCTGATTACAACCCCCCACCCCCCCACCTCCCGACCGGTCCCTATGATTTACATTTCAGGATTAAAGAGGGCAGTGAGAATGACAGTAAGTAATCATTTGCCCTCTAGCGCAGGACATTAGTAAGCAAATTATATGATCCTGTTCTTCAGTCCATAAGTGTAAGCAGTGCAATCAAAGCTATTTAGTATTGAGTGTCCTCATTACCTGCTACACATTCAAAAGGTGCAAGTTTGCAGTTGAAAGCACCTCCCAGGCAACAATTGACTGCGAGACAGATAATCAGAGACATTCTATGTTCTCGCACTTGACTTCCTAACACATTGACTGACTACTTCAGAGAACACGTCGCCTGGAATAAAATGCTTTGTTGCAGGTTACCAGCTCTTGCGTCCGTTGACGACTGAAATAACCCTTTTTATGCCCATTTGTAATGAGACGAGGAGGAATGTTAGCACTGCAGCCACCTTCTAGCACCTGGAGACATGATCCCGTGGGAGTTCTACAGCAGACTTGGCAGGGATAGCTTCGGCCCTGTAGAGCCTCATCAGCAATATTCCATTGCAAGACTGTTCCAACCAGGTCCTTAATTGATCTTTTGCTGGGCCAATTAAATAATTAAAGAACTGGTTGGAACAAGATCATGCAATGGAATGGAATGGGATGGAATGGATGAGCCAAGGTCTCCACAGCAACAGAGGCATAGCAGAAACATACTGTACATCAGGGGCGTCAAACTCAGTTCTTGGAGGGCCGCAGTGTCTTTCAGCTTTTGTTCCACCCGAGCTCTCAGTTACTTAATTGGCCTAATTATTTGATTAATTGGGCAAATGTAAAGCTTCTTTCCAGGCCTCAAAATGTTTTATAGGTAGTGTACTTTGAATCAACTGCATTTTTTAAATCATCAACTGTAAAAGACCTTGAAAAAATCTTAAATATGTCCAATTAGATAAATAATTTGACCAATTAAGTTAATTGAGAGCTTAAGTTGGAATGAAAACCAGAAAACCCTGTGGCCCTCGAGGACTGGATTTTGACACCCTGCTGTATATATAAACAACTCATGCTGCTTCAATACTTAGGAGAAAATGGCACGGCACCCTAAAATATAAACATTATCTAAATGCTCAGCTATCTAGACATTTATGCTAGGTTTAGACACATGGGGTGATATTTGTTTATGAGTTACTCAATATCACATATATGGCATACAACACACATCTGGCTTAACCCTGGTGTGTTCAGTTGACCTGTCAGTTCGAGAATGGGGTTCGTAACTTTGAGGTTCTACTGTATTTGTATACTTAGGTACGTACTGAGATCAAATTGCCAAGAAAATTATACTCTGTGTGCCATTTTGTCAAAGCTTATTACAATAACAAAGTTTGAAAAAAAAAAAACAGTACACAAATATGTTTAGAGCATTGCAAATGTTTTTTTTTTTTTTTTAAATTGAAAAATCACTATTGCAGATTAATATCTGAAGCCTCTTTCATGACAGAAAATGGGGAAATACTAATAGCATCCACAGCAAATAGCATATGAAAGATTTGACAGCTGTCGTCTTGTATAAGCCAAAGGCAAACAACCACACAGCTAATAATTTGCATGCGTATTCTACTGCAGCATAGCTTTAAGAACATAAGCATGTTTACAAACGAGAGGAGGCCATTCGGCCCATCTTGCTCGTTTGGTTGTTAGTAGCTTACTGATCGCAAAATCTCATCAAGCAGCTTCTTGAAGGATCCCAGGGTGTCAGCTTCATCAACATTCTAATTGTCTCAGATCTGATGTCAACTAATGTTAGACATGAAATAATATTGTTTGAATGTGTAAAAAATATTTTCTACAGAACGAAAACTAAACTTTTTATAAGAAAATGTTTTCTTCCGAGTCAAATTGTCGTTCATATTTCTAAATAAGAAAAATACAAACTTTATGCTGTTGATTAATGATTAATTAATATTGCTATGATAAATTAGGTTTGGCACTGCGTTCTTCCTGAGTTTCAGGTAACTATATTTAACTGGGTGGCTTTTAGACGTTTAAACTTAACTGTGATTATTAGTCTCTTTCTGATATTGAATGCTCTCTCATTCAAACAATGCAACTCTGCTCAGAAATGTGTATTGTATTACTGCAATAAGAATAAAATAAAACATTGTTGCATTTTTTTCTGGACACGTGTGCCTTGGACCTCCTCCCCACTCACCTCTTTCAAGCTGCTGCTCCTGCTCTACTCCCCTTCATCTCCTCCCTCCTCAACACCTCTCTACTTTCTGGTATCTTTCACTCTGCCTTCAAAAAAGCCTCTATCACTCCCCTCCTCAAAAAACCTACCCTCGACCCCACCTCCCTCCAGAGCTACCGTCCTGTCTCCCTCCTACCCTTCCTCTCCAAAACCCTCGAGCGGACTGTACACCGCCAGCTCTCTGCTTTCCTGTCCAACCACTCTCTGCTTGACCCTCTCCAATCTGGCTTCCGCTCTGCTCACTCCACTGAAACCACCCTCCTGTCTGTCACCAACTCACTTAAGTGTGCCCGAGCTGCCTCTCTCTCCTCTGTCCTAATTCTCCTCGACCTCTCTGCTGCCTTTGACACTGTTGATCACTCTATTCTACTATCATCTCTTGCTGACCTGGGGATCTCTGGCACTGCTCTGGCCTGGTTCTCCTCCTACCTCTCCAACCGCACTTACCAGGTAACCTGGCGTGGAGCAACCTCCACACCTCACCCACTCTTAACTGGAGTCCCCCAAGGGTCAGTCTTGGGTCCTCTCCTGTTCTCTCTCTACACCCGCTCCCTGGGCCCCCTCATCGTATCCTATGGTTTCTCATACCATTTCTATGCTGATGATGCTCAGATTTTCCTCTCCTTCCCCACCTGTGACTCCACCATTTCCTCCCGTATCTCTACCTGTCTGTCTGCTATTTCCTCCTGGATGCCTCCTCCGCAGTGGTGGAATGACCTTCCTACAGATGTCAGGACTGCCCAGTCCCTGACCACATTCCGGCACCTCCTTAAGACTCACCTCTTCAAAGAGCACCTGTAGAACTCCTCTGTTTGTATCCTGGGACACTATCACCCTTCATTTAAATGTGCTTTATTTTGCTCTGATCTGCCCCCTATTTTACTGCATTTAATCCTGTACTTCAGAATACTGTAATTTGCCAAGTGTTTAACCTGTAGTATTTTGTATTTAATCATATCCTGATGTAACTATCACTATTATCTGCTGTATTATTGAATTGTGGTTTGTCACACTTGTACTTTGCTTGAACAAAAGTTATTGTATTTCTTGCTCTTATTGTATTACTTGTATTGTAACACTTGAAATGTATTTGCTTATGATTGTAAGTCGCCCTGGATAAGGGCGTCTGCTAAGAAATAAATAATAATAATAATAATAATAATAATAATAATAATAATAATAATAATAATAATAATAATACACGACCCACTTGATATATCGCGGATGTCGGGGTCCAATATAAATCTGCTATATATCGAGGGTCGCGATATAGCGAGAGACTCATAGAAAAACAAATAGGCTAAAAGATACTGTACAACCACTCTCTCGTTTTATCAGGGGTGTCAGGGTCCAGTATAAATCCTCTACGCATCCTGCTTTTTCTCATTTTTCGTATAAAAAGCAGCACACCATTTTAATTCATACTGCAGAGGGTAATTGCTTCTCATCAACTTGAGTCTCCAATTAATTTCATGAATCTTCCTCTCCTTTCCAAATGCCCAATCGCTGCATTGAAAGAATCCATTCACAACACAGGAGGCTTGTTGCTAGGGAGCCGACGTCACTGCACTGTGGCTTTTACTAGTGCATTGCTTAAAAAAACGCTTCAGCATGTAGAGATTTAATTTGCTTTGTGTTATTTTGCAATGCGTGTGTATATGACAACAGTACGATGTTAATGCTTTGTTTTTAATTGTTCTGTATATTTTGGTTTGTGATGTGAATTACAAAATAAAACGAACAGCAATTCTAAGTGAAATTCTCTATGTATAGTGCAGCTAAGGCATGTGTTAGACTGTAAAAATGGGGAGCCAACTCCAGGACCGCGATATATCCGAATCCGCAGTATAGCGAGGGGCGATATAACGAGGGGTGGGTGTAGTTTGAGTTGCACCATAAATAAAACAATAAATAGCAAACCAAAAACGTCCTTTAAGATATACAGTGAGGACTACAATCTAAATGGAAGGATCTACTTCCATTGCATATAAATGTCATGTTTTAAAATCAGCCTTCCAATGAAAAGATAATGGGTATTAAACACAAAGAACTACGTTTTACTTGACGGTAAGAGCTGACAAGTCAGAAAAAAGATTGGACATTGTCAGATAAGGCCGCCACTGCGCGTTCACCTGACCCATGTTCTGACAAGGCTTTCCAGCACACACGCTTAACTGGTTGTCACGAGTGACCCTAAAACCCATCTTCCCTTGAACAAGGTGCAAGTACCAGCTTCATTTCTTTGACATTTTCCCACTGATGATGGGAATGAGAATGTAAAGATGGGAGCCCAGCTAACAAGATTTAAGTGTTTTGTAAGTATCAGGCTTTTAAAGACTGTCACCCACACCTGTGGTGGCTTTGAGCAGAAACTGACCCAAGACTGTCACCGCTACTGGAAGCAGGCTGATTTCTGGGATACAAATTGAAAATTTGTGAAACTGTGTGTGTGTTAAAATGTTACGTAATAACTATACTATGTTTTAAAGAGTATAAAATCAGCAGAAATACTAAACAAATTGTTAAAACACACTGTTCAGAAAAAAAGTTAGAATTTACTTGTCCTTAGTCTATGAGAATATTGTAGGATTCTATATTCCTGTTTATTCTAGTATAACAGTAGAAATTATTGTTATTGAAATCATTGTAAGTCTGAGTAAAAAAGGAGCTGGGTTGGGGTCACGCTGACCAGAAATACCTATGAAATGAGCTACACTCATTAACTGAGAGCTAGCGGTGCCAAAAGGCTTATAACCTTGAGAGAAAAGACAGAAGCAAGCATTTCATTAATTAAATTAAAAAAGTTGTCTCCAGTGTAAGTTCTTATCAGGAAGATAGCGACTTTAACTGGGATGATGTTTGTGAGCCAAAAGAAACAGGAATTGTTGGACAGAATTACATTTAAAACTAAAAAGAATTGTTGTGTTTATTTAAGTTTTACTGTGATAGAGAACAGAAGTATTTATTACAGGGAAACTGTTAAGTTTAAAGGTGAAACAATTTAATATAAAACTGGTTTGCTGGTCATTTGTGTTTCCCAGTCAGACCTTATGTATAAACTGTTATACTAACACAAAGTATTGCATAAGCAAGGCAACTGGACACTAACATAAAAAAATAACTCTAGTTTAGAAACAGGTTTTAAACTAAACACAGAGCCTCTATAAGAATAACAAACTCTATCAAAAATAAGACAATAAAGTGCAGACTGTATTTAATAACTTGAATATACAGTAGATTTACTGAAGAAATATATTTTAATTGGTAACCTTGCTTTTGCCTGCTTATAGCAAAGCAGTGCCAGGTGTGACTAAGACAGGGAAAAATGAGTTTTGGCAACTGAAGTGAGATTCATTAGTCATCAGCAGTTTGAATTGAAGGTCTCTATAATGAGTGATTTTTTTTTAAATTAACTAATGAGAAGCACACAAAAAACAAAGTTAATGTTCGTTACCTCATTATGCTATAAAATTAATGAGAGCTTGGTAGTTGCTTGAAATTGAGATGTGGCATGAGATATTATAGTAAGTCGTGCTCATGAGATGGTAGCCTCCCATTTAAATTTTTACACCATGTACCTTTAGTGGTTCCATACATTGCTATGCCACACATACATCACATTTATCCACCATATCAAACACATCAAAATCCAAAAAGAAAAAAGCTGAAATAGTTATGACAGTTGTAAATATTTGTATACTGGGAAAAGTACACAATAAATAACTTGTCTCAATCCAGATGTGTTAATATTCCAACTATTCTCATTAGCTTTTCCAATTTACATATAATTCATTGACAACATGAAAACAACCATGGTTGTTCTAGTTTTAGACCTCATCTGACCTGCCCAGTGGTGACGACACATGTCTGAAGTGTCTGTCTGAAGTGAACCCACCTACTGTACCAGTTAAGTAGTGTGTGCTGGAAAGCCTTGTCAGAACATGGGTCAGGTAAGGGCGCAGTGATGGCCTTACCTGACAATTTCCCTTCTTTTTCGGAATTGTCAGCTCTTACTGTCAAGTAAAGCACATTTCTTTGTGTTTTAATGAGTATATGTGCTCCTACTAATTTAACACGTCAAGATTCTTAATAACCGATTCTAAATAGTAATGCAGGTTATTTAAATAAATCAATATATATATGAACACACGACCAAAAATGGATATGACTATACGCTGCTTACGATCACATTTCTTTTTACAAACTCCCTCAAATTACATCATCATGCTGAGTGTCCTTAATCGCTACACACAACAAAGCAAAATGGCGGACAACAGAAATTAATTACAATATATGCTGCAAACACTAAAATCGTCATAAAACTTAACTCTCAGTGTTTTTTGACTTCCTAAAATGCAAACAAATCCAACTCGACAATGTAAATAAATACGACGTTCGCAAACTCAGTGGACTTCTCCAAGAATTCTATGCCACAGTGAGAAAGTCAGATGGACAGTTCTATGCCAAAAATATCTTTAATAACGTTGCGCTATGGACTTCAAAAACATTACTTTCTTGACTGCGACTTTGGCATTACAGCCCTTGGTTGGTAACTATAGTTCTTTCCTCGGGAGCCAAAGTTTCCCACTATAAGCCTCCTCTCTAGTCCATATTTATTATAGATATTGCACGATTGTAAAAAATGTTATACAGTACAGTATTCCTGGTTTGATTCATATGTAAAATACACAGATGCAATCCATGGATTTCTTACAGGAGATACTTAACGCTGCATAGTTACAATCTCGCTTTTCTGCTTTTACAAGCAAACTCATTATCATTCACTCTTTGATGCCCCCTTCAATTTCACACTTTAACAGTCAGATCATGCAACTGCAGTGAAATAGATTTCATTGTCAAGCCGCTGAAGGGGGAAGACACATTCTGCAGTGTTTATAAGTCATAAAGAACCTTAAACAGTACCCACCGGACACTTTTAGTCAGCAGTGTGATTCAATGTATGTGCAGAAGACATTGCATATCACTATACTGTCAAGAATCAGACACTAGAATTTCTCCCATATTATTACACAAACCAAGCATTACAAAAATACTGATCTGAACTCACATGAACTACATCTGATGTGTGTACATTGTGTGTGTGTGTGTGTTTAAGTTTTGCTTCTCCTTTTTAGCACATGCTATTCACCATGCTAGCAGCCCAATAAAAACATAAAAACTCTGCAATTATCGTCACACGACCCACAATTGAACAGCTATTGTTCAGAAATGACATCCCTGACTTTTACACTCATTTGTTATGTGCGCTGTGCACAACCCACTTGGAAACACATTCACTGTATTCCCAAACAGCTTGTTACAGCATCCAATTGCAGATTGCAACTGCAGTTGTAAATGTGATCCCATAAGCAGCAATTTTAAATGGGCTGTGATGCGGAAGCATCCATTTTATTCTACAAGATATTCCGAGCAGCAATATATACAGAGGTACTATATATCATCTGCCAAGAGCCCATTTAGAACAACCAAGTATTTTACATTTATATGACAAAACACATTATACATAAAAGGCCTGTGTATATTTCTGTTCCTGTATGCTTCCTGTATTTTTAGTATAAGGCACATGTTTTGTGTGACACTATTTGCTAAAATACACATATTTTGAAATACTACAACATTTCATATAATATTAATAACATACTAAAATAGACCCCATATTAAATACTGTATATGGTTTTAAATACAGTCTTAAATATGCATAATACATAACTAAACATAGTATACTATATATACCAAACTATGGTAATAATTTGTCAGATTTTACTAAAATCATTTACTAGAATTACAAAAAATGTTACAACAGCTAGGTAGCATTTTCAGAAATGTTTATTATTTGTAGTGCAGTGTTTAACCTTTAATACATGTGTGACGGGCACAAATTATAATATGATGAGATCAAACAGTGACACAAAATACCACATTTATTCAAGCAGTGACCCTAGCAATAATTTGCATGATGAGAGTTTTTTAGGAGCTCCTCGTCCACGATTTTACATACTCATTAATCTACAGTAGTACTAAAAAGAAATGGTTGCATTTTAGACCACAGAGCATAAATGGACTGCCCAGTCCCTGACCACATTCCGGCGCCTCCTTAAGACTCACCTCTTCAAAGAGCACCTGTAGAACTCCTCTGTTTGTATCCTGGGACACTATCACCCTTCATGTAGTGCTTTATTTTGCTCTTATCAGCCCCTATTTTACTGCATTTAATCCTGTACTTCAGAATACTGTAATCTGCCAAGTTTTTAACCTGTAGTACTTTGTATTTAATCACATCCTGATGTAACTATCACTATTTAATCATATCCTGATGTAACTATCACTATTACCTGCTGTATTATTGAATTGTGGTTTGTCAAACTTGTACTTGAACAAAAGTTATTGTATTTCTTGCTCTTATTGTATTACTTGTATTGTAACGCTTGAAATGTTTTTGCCTACGATTGTAAGTCGCCCTGGATAAGGACGTCTGCTAAGAAATAAATAATAATAATAATAATAAATGACCATGTAATAACATAGTAACAACTGGGCAACTACCATTGTCTTTGCTCTTACCTTGTAACTACTGGGGGAATAAGTATGTGATTATGTATAAAGCAATAAACAATATTATCCTTTCACCTTGATTTCATATATATATATATATATATTTGCTGAGCAGAGATAAGGAACCCCATCGCCCCCTCTGTCTTTTACCACAACTAGTGAAATAGTACTCTCTCTACCTAAAACATTTTTTTGTTTTACAAAAGAGATGTTTCCACAATATTCTGATGACTCCACTCTGAGAACCTCAAACAACTGAAATTTTAAAAATAAAAGAAGACATATATGTAATCAAACAAGATATGCAGATAAAAGCATGGGCTATTTCTGAAAGAATCTTAATCAGGTAATTAAATAATATATTCAATATTACATTCTGCTGAGGGGTTTGCATCTAATGAGAAGTTTAGCAGTAGCAGCATTATATGAAACGCTTGCCATGGATGGCGTTGGAAGCCCACAGCGTAATGAGTCTGTGTTCTTCAATAGGGATCAATCAATATGTACTATAATGGATAGTATCAGCTGGCCGTTATTTTTAAGGAACAGGATCATAAAACCAATAAATCAATTAGATGTGGCCCCTGCTCATTCTGAAATGAGTCAAAGCTTTTAGCTGCTGGTCTATCACACCATGCTGTGTCATTTATTTATTTTCGTGAAATACTGTTTAAGACCTGCTGGCAATATAAGATATGCCTGTCACCACAAATGGGAAACCAGAAAAAGGTATCCCTAGAGAAAATAACGGTTTTAAACAGCAATAGGTTGTTAATAGAAGATTAATGCTGTTCGGTCTAAAGTGCTTTTTTTGTGACGTGTTGATGTATATGACAAGGTCTGTATTTCACCCTAATGCAATGGTATTTTATAGAGACACACTGCTTTTAACTAAGAACTGTAAGGGTAGAAATATATTTTCTGCAGTTATTAATATGTACATTTAACAAATGACTGAAAGTCTCTTTTCTCTACATACAGCTAGGTTCTATCTTTTACATTTCCCAAATCCATTGAGTGTGACTGGGATGCTGTCAATAACCCGTGATGTGTGGAATATGTATGTCAGTACCCTTGATAATCAAACTGCCATTATCAGAGAGTAACAATGTATGCACACATAATACGACAACTTTTCAATGATTAAGCACTCTGAGATCCCTGTCAATTATCAGCTGTATCAGTAATACTCAGCTGACGGTGCCCAAAAGAAAAGTCAGTGACCCTTGCTAAATCTAAACCTAAACCAATAGTAGCAGTGTGGAGTAGTGGTTAGGGCTCTGAACTCTTGACCGGAGAGTCGTAGGTTCAATCCCAGGTGGGGGACGCTGCTGCTGTACCCTTGAGCAAGGTACTTTACCTAGATTGCTCCAGTAAAAACCCAACTGTATAAATCGGTTATTGTATGTAAAAAGAATTTGTAAAAAATAATGTAATTGTATGTAAAAGAATAATGTGATATCTTGTAACAATTGTAAGTCACCCTGGATAAGGGCGTCTGCTAAGAAATAAATAATAATAATAATGTATGGTGTTAAGAAGTGTGCTTGTTGGCTTTATGACCTTTGTTTCTGCCATTCTGTTGCTTTTAATAACCTACTTCTAAATCCAGATAATCCAACATATTCTGAAAAAAGGCTAGGCACAGCAAGCTACAGTTGTGATTATATACAGTATACTGTTTGGCACTATATTACATAAAAAGCACTTACATCAAACAGTAGGGCAGTATCACTGTTTTGTAGCCTTGGTGGGGACCAAATTATTGGAACCCGACTTTAACCCTGACATCAGCATTGCTCTTCACTGTGTCTCCTCCCATTGACTCCCCTGGGCCAAACCCAAATACTCATACAGGCCCTAATGCAGTCATTGGGCCACCTATAGTGAACTTTCTAATAATTAGTCTCTTTCAAAATATCCAGTTGTCCATTTATATGATCAATCATCCTGCATGTTTAATACAATTGGTATATATATATATATATATATATATATATATATATATATATATATATATGTTATTGCAGAAATAGCTGAGAGGCAGTTGCAGCCACATGTTGAAAGTTTACCTAGCTTTGTTAAAGATACAACACATTTTCTGAATAGGATTAACAGATTAACTAATAAACTTCCAGAGAATACTATTTTATTTTGTGTGGATGTAAAATCCCTGTACCCCAGTGTTCCTAGGAATGAAACTTTAGAGGCATGTAAAGAAGCACTGGATAACAGAAAATATAAGAACATAATACCTACAGAAGAGATATTAAATATGATAAATATAGTTTTAAGAAATAGTTATTTTACATGTGGAAATAAATGTTTCAAGCAGAATGATGGCACAGCAATAGGCTCAAAGTGACTTGTATATAGGTAAATGGGAGGATATGTTGTTGGGTAAAGTATGCAAGAAACCTTTAGTCTACATAAAATATGTGGATGACATTTTTGGAATATGGACGCATGGAGAGGAATCTCTTTTCCAATTTCATGAATTAGCAAATACTATCCATCCTAATATTTCGGTAAATCTAAGGTAGACAGAAATTGAATTCTTAGATACCTTGGTTAAACTTGATCAAGGATGTATTAAAACAGATCTCAAAACCTACTGATATGCATCAGTACCTACATATGTCATCTTCACATCCTATCCATACAACAAGAGCCATTCCTAAAGGACTGGGTATAAGGATAAAAAGATGAAAATGACTATAAAAAACAGAGAAAGGAATTAAAAATAAATCTTAAAAAAAGAGGATATAAATAACAGATTATTGAGAAAGAACTGAGAAAAGTTGACAAACTCAATAGAAATTAACTACTTGAATATAATAAAATGAAAAAGATGGTTAAAAGAGTACCATTAATACTTACATATTCTAAATTATTACCCAACATTTCAAAAATAGTTTGGAAGCATTTACGTGTACTTCATAATTCAGAGAAAATGGAAAGAAATATTTCCGAAAGTGCTGATTGGGGCTTTTAGAAGGGATGCAAATGTAGCTGACATTTTGGTACATAGTAGACATAAAAGGATCGTAGATACATTACAGGACATTTAATACGAACATCTCTTATGAAGCTCTTGAATCAGCAATCTGAAAACCTGCATAACATAGTGCTATGAATTGCCCATTGTAAACAGCTAGTGCTAGCCATTAGTGGAATTTCTTAGTGAGGCAACACGTTATACTTTTTAGTGATGTGCAAAATGGCGTATATTCCAGCGCTCATAGAATACGTGCCTTAATCTGTTTCTGCATTGTGAGAATGTAGCCTAGCAAGGTCTGTTAAAGGTGAGGCAGTGCAGGACCTCTGATTTAGTATACAATAAATCATAGGCAGCAGGCTGAGCCTCCATATATCTTTCTAAACAAACCGAAGTTAACTCACTAATCCTAACCCTCAATGTTGTTTTATAGATTCATTTAAAATTAACCAACAATTATAATATGATTCTGTGTGATTACTTGAAAACAATATCACAGCTCTTTCTATATTTTTAACTTTCAAAGCCTGCATCTCTGAGGATGAATTTATATCTCAGCATCGCATTCATCTGTTCTAGACACATTATTATTGTGTATTAAAAAAAGAAAAACCTGTACAAAACACACCCGGTTTATCCAAAGTACAAGAAAAACACAACAGAACTCCAGACTTGGCTTCTTGAAAATGCATTTGGGTCACCCTAGACTATAGTTTCTATAGCAACTGCACGCATGTTCTTCTTCAGGCATCACATAATATCAGAGATTCTACTGAAGTTCCAAAGCTTGACTCTACATGATATATATGAGCTGCCTGCTAGAAATATATTACGCAACCAGTTATTTTCAAAGGTAGTCTAATATTACTTCACAGTACAATACTGAATGTACGCCAAACATACAAAGTCCAGTTTATTAGAGTAAATGTACACAGGCATACAAATGAAGTAGTGTCCCATACTAACAGCCTCTCACAAACTGGAAATTAAAAGTGTGAGTTTCCCTTTAATGCTAAAGGAGAAAAAATATCATAATATTGGCCAAGTGAGTCATTGTGGTCCCTGTACACAATGCTTTAACTAATGTACTGTATTATATAAAGACTTGTGTCGATGGATTAAAGGGGTAAACTTTCCAGACAGTTGTTAAAGAAACAACAGCAGACTAAAACAGTTTCATGAATATCTTGACCTTTATGTAAAACAGGGTATGGGTAAAAAACAGACAGTCCAGAGAATTAAAATGAATGATAAAATGGCGACTAAGACACATCAGACATTTACAATACTTCATTCCTGCTGCGGTAGTTTAGTTACGACTGTTCGTTTCAAACTACTTTCGTATGCAAATCACTGTTGTCAAGTCTCCCAAAAAAAAAAAAAAGTGGCACTGCCATTCTAAACAAGCCCAACTCATTTCAGAGGGAGGGTAATGGGGGGGTTTATTCAAATTCCATATTTTTTTAGTACTATTTTTTTTGTTGTAGTTCTAGTTTTTCTTAGTTAAACTGGTGGGGATAGGAAGATTTTAAAATTCTAATGACATGCATATACACAGACACCAGTCAATCACACAACCCGCGACTCTCAAAAAATGAAAGTGACTTATTATAAGCGGACTTGGCAACTGTGATGCAAATGTACGAATCTCATTATAATATTGAAGTTTCACTCTTACCCTTCATGTATTATCATTTTTTCCTGATTTACTTTGGTTTGTGCCTGTTATTTTACACATGCCTGTCATTGGCGTAGATTCAACTAGTTGATAGGTTACAGATGTAACCCCGGTTCCCTGAAAGAGAAGACAACCCCCAACTAATACTTTTGGGATGTGCCTGCCAACAACCATACGTTTGGGATATGCCTGCCACAGGTCAGGTATTCACTAAGCATTTTATATCAAAGCTGCTGATAGGCCCCTCCGTGGAATGACGTCCTCGGACCCACCCACCAAGGTTTTAAATAGTCACTGCGCGGAGATCTCATTGTCTTTTGCATCGAACCCACGAATGCGAGTGATGCGACCTCACAAGGTTTGGTGGTCGTCTTCTCTTTCAGGGAACCGGGGTTACATCCATAACCTATCGTTCCCTTTCAATTCGAAGACGACCACCAACCAATCATTTTGGGAAAAGTATACCAAAGTATAACTAGTGTTGGTGGTGTGAGCGTACAACCTCAAGGACCCTTGTGCCTAATGAAGGCATAGAGGAATCTACTACATTAAGTTGGTAGAACCTGGTGAATGTATGCAGCATAGCCCAGCTAGGCACAGTACAGATATCAGTCAATGAGACACCTCTAAAGAGGGCCCATGATGTAGCCACACCTCTGGTAGAGTGTGCGTCCACCCTCCCAGGTGTGGGTAGGACAGCATTATTATACACAGTCGATACTGTGTCCATAATCCAGTGGGACAGTCGCTGCTTCGATAGGGCTTGACCCAGGGTCCTTTCACCAAGACAGTCGAAGAGCTGGTCAGACTGACCCAGCACTCTCGTCCTATCTACATAACCTCTCAATGCCCACAACCTCTCAATGCCCCCAATGGGCAGAGGGAATTCAGTCTCCTATTCTCCTCTAAATCAAAAGGAGGGGGATGGAAAGCCTCTAGTTCCACCGACTGGTTCAAGTGGAAAGCCGTAATCACCTTAGGTAGGAATGCAGAGTTCCCATTGTCCCAAACACGCATACAGGAACTGTGCACAGGCACAGCCTGTAGCTCACTGACCCGCTTAGTGGATGTGATGGCTAATTAAAATGCTGTTTTCATACAGAGACATTTCAGCTCTATGGAATGTATAGGCTCAAATGGGGTCTTAGTGAGAGCCTCCAATACCACAATACCACCAATTGTACTGTGGGGCCTTGTTGAAACGGGGCTAAACAGCTGCGAATGGCGGCCACTCTGTCGTCCGACAGGTAGGCTCGCATCGTAAGGGAATCCAGTCGTAGACCCAAGTAGACCGTACTCTGCACCGGTATTAATTGGCTATAGGTATCGTTGAGTGTGAGGCCCAGTCTCGCCAGATGCTCTGTCACTATCGCCATGTGAGCCCTTGCTCCCTCCTGCGACTGGGAGCTGATCACTATACCACTCATTATTCTTTGCAGAGAAAGAAGTTCTAAATCTTGACTTTAGGCGAATCTATTCATTATGAGATTTCTGGTCTCTCCTGTATAATGAGCACTAATTTATGCTGTTCATAAACTTGCAGTAATATTACGGTAGTTGTTCATGAAAAAGAGTTCTTTAGTACATCGCGCACAAAATTTCTACGAAGGACGGAGGCTAAGAATTCACAGTATTTACGAACACGTAAGTAATATTAGTACATAGAGCCCAAAATGTTTAAATGATCTAAAATACATTTTTTAATCATATAAACCTTTTGTGTACATCCAAAAAATATAACTTTTCATTTTTGTCTCATCTTTTTCTTTTTTGTACACTACACTGCACCTCCTTTTAAACACATAAGGTCAAATATTTGTATGCACCTTATAAACACTGACAAAATAACACAATATTGTTTTTGTTTTGTCTTGATAAAGTGTTTTAAACAAATACAGTATATATAACAGGCCACCAGGCTCACCACAGACCCCACTAGCCTTAAGAAAAAATAAATAAAAACATTGCAAGTATTCTAAAAGCATGAAGTTAGTTTAATTACAATGTTGTGTTTAATAGACTGACAGTATTGGGGAAGGTAGTAGTTGGTGTGGCAGCATCTGTGTTGCCCTTTCTACTAAGTTTTTATACAAGTCTGTATTTTCAAAACGTACAATACATTGGGAGTGTGTGTTTTTGATAATATTGTCATGTAAAATTCTATTTTCACCTTAGATAAACGTTTGTTTTCCAATGCATTACTAGATCATTTGACGTCACATATTAATGTTATTGTGATCCATAATGTGTGCTATATAAATGACAAAGCTATATATTTTTGGTCTGCTTAGCTTATTCTAACATTAATATCTGCCCGACAACCTACCATTTAAAAATGGTTGGATATTTCCCTATAGTGTTGTGTTCTTCTGTAGAATAGTTGTTAAGCAAGAAAAAGTTCATTTGTAAAATCAAAAGAATGCTACTGCTTTTGACAAAACATTAATTTTCAACCAGCACATTTCGTTTCATATTACAGTTGGTGAAATGGTGACGTTATTGAAGTTATGAAACAGTCTTTTCAAAATCCCATATACCGTGGGAAACCCAATTTAAAATCATGGCACGTACAATTTTTCAAAACGGAAACCATGTTATATACGAGCACACAGAGCGATTGCACAAAACAAACTGAATAAAAAACTTGTTGATTTAAAAAACTAAATAAAACAATAATTGCCAATAATTGCCTGACTGATATAAGAGTGCTATGTTAGGCTTTGTCTAAGGTAGCAAGTTGCCTAGCACCGGCCTGTGAGGTGGTGTGCTATTACAGCACTCTTATGTGATGAAGAACCCTAGAGTAGTCTATTTAGTGGATATTAATGTTCCCACTGGCATTTATTAATGAAACATAGTGTTAATGGCACCAATTCCCTGACCTGTTCCTCCAGGGGCATCTGGCTTTCATCCCCTCAGCACAGAACAAATGAACAAGGTCTCGCCTACCCTTATTTTAGATTAATCACTGCACATGAGCATGTATCATGCATCATACAAGTGAAAAGTACAACGCAGCAGGTTAGGGGGCCAGTCTGCATATTAATATACAGTATATATATATATATATATATATATATATATATATATATATATATATATATATATACAGATGAACACAAAAGGTTAAATAAAGGTTAAAAAATTACATCATGTAAACCTTTTGTGTACATCCATAAAAAAACTAAAATATTTTATTTTCATATCTTTTTCTTTTTTTGTACACTACACTACACTGCACCTCCTTTCAAACACATACGGTTTGTATCTCGATTTTTTTCAGGTTAAATCTTAAAGTAAACTGCTGTGCTAAGATGCTAAGAGGCATGGCTTTTTTGTGGCTTTTTTGTTTCTTTTTAATTAAATATACTTCATTAATATATGTGTATGCACCTTATAAACACTGACAAAATTACACAATATTGTGTTTGTTTTGTCTTGATAAAGTGTTTTAAACAAATACAGTATATATAACAGACCCCACTGTGTGATGCTGACATGATCACATAACGTTTCACAGCAGTACAGAACCTTAATTGCTCTGTTTGGTTGGGTATCTATAAAAAACACACTGGGGAGTAGTGGTGGCTTTCATACAGAGAACAGTATGAATATGCAGAGTGTGACCACAGTCTTTAATAAAAAATATATATATAAAAAAAATAATACTGCATGTCATCAACTGACTGTTATGCTAGTTTAATGGCAACACAGGCAGCGAAGTCGGCAATGTTTTTAAATTGTTAGGGAGGAGCTTGAGACCATCTCTCTCTCTCTCTCTCTCTCTCTCTCTCTCTCTCTCTCTCTCTCTCTCTCTCTCTCTCTCCATATATAGATATATACATCATAGTCTTGCTCAAAGGATTGGTGCCTGTACAAATGTTGTAATATACTTGTACTTACTAGAACTGAAGTCATTGTATTTTATCTTGCTCTTAATTGTATTAATACTTGTACTGTGATTCTTGAAATGTATTTTTTTTTGTTTACGACTGTAAGTCACCCTGGATAAGGGCGTCTGCTAATAAATAAATAATAATAATACAAAGAACCAGGCCAATGAAATGGCTGTTAGACAGAGCCTCCAGTCCCCTCAACTGACCCAAGCCTTTGCCTTTGGCTCCGGGTACTTATCTGTCACGCTGGTCACATTTTTTTTTTTTTAAATTTTTTTTTTTAATTTTTTTTTTTGAGAGCCCCTCTGTCTGTATGCTGCTCACGAGTTATACTCTATCAGCCAATCAAAACTGCAGATTCATGTACATCTCAAGTGTCCTCTCATGCACGGTAAATACAGATTCTACTGTGGTTGGGTCTAGCTTCTAAAACTACACTTCTGCAACTAAACTAAACTGCTCTTCTGCACAGCAACTAAAAGTTATACTTTCTAACTTTGTCATGAGAAGACTAAGAGATCAGCCCTACATATCAACTTATGTACCACTGCTAACTTAAGATAATGGCAGGATGATCTAACGCTGTACCTTTTCAGTTTATCTGTCATGTAGAAGGTGATTGTATCTTTAGATTATCTGGGTGTTCAATATGGATGATACAATAATGTTGCTTCTTCAGACAAGATCTAATCTGTTGTTGTTGGTGGGTTGTTTTTGTTGGCAGGCTTTTTTTGGTTCTTTTTTTAGTCCATCCTTGATGATAAAGGACAATGCTAACAGTTACAAATCTAAGCATATGGCATCATGGTCTATTGTACCTGTTTGTTTTTTCAGTTACCTTTCTACTTTTTTTTACAGTAGCGCTATCTCCCTGCACCTTTTTTCCCCTAGTCATTTCCTGAAAGGGGTGGGAGGGATCCCATTGTTTGTGGTTGTGCTCACCTTTGTTTGTTAGATTATTTTGTGGTTATCACTTTATTTTTGTTTAACACTATTTCTTACAAAGTATAGTTTTTGTTACAATTAATCTATCATTAGGCTGCATCTATTTTTGACCACCATTTCCCTTCAATACTTCTTGATGGGGTTCTTTTGTGTTTGTCAGTTTGTTTTGTCCAAGGATTTTTTACAGCTGCTTTACAGAAGCAAGGAACCAACACATGATCAAGAACAGCCTGGATGAGATCAACCTCATTCTTCTTCCTTTTTGCTATTGGATTTACAGTTCTTCAGAATGGTCATTCATGGTTTGTTTTTTTATCAAGCTTTTTTTCTGTTTTTTGAACATTCTTTCTATTTTTGAGGATTTTGGAAGTGGACATTGTCTGTGAGTTTGTTGGATACAGTAATGGATACCACAAAACACAAGAATGCATTTAAACCACTTACAATTTTACTGATGGCAGCCTGAGTGTTTTTCACTTTTTCTCAACAGTGAAACTCCCATAGGTTTTTTCAGATATTGTACGTTAACCATATGAAAGTAAATTTTGTGACGTTTAATTTGATATTTGACATAGAGATCTTGCATCTAGGCTTTAAAACATAGCAAAGGAAAACAGTCCAAGTAATGCAATTGAGATGAAATCAGAGTTTTAAAACCATTGCATACTCGCACATATATGCTCCAGTTCAAAATTGTAATTATTTTCAGATAAAAAAGGATTGTTCACTAATACATTTAAAAAAAATAGTGAAAATATTTAAAACAGAACACATCGCACCATAAACCCTTTAAAACCACCTATACTTAGCACAATACAATCCCAGTTGTTTTTCTAAATTGTGTTTTGAATAACCCTACTTACGAATAAGGAATTGTAGCTGCTGTTTCATAAACACATGCAAAATACCCCTGCAGTGCAAACAAGCATTTAAAAAAATAAAAAATAACTGATCTGTTCTCCCACTATGACAAAATCCACAGACCATTTCTTAAAAATGAATCATGCTGCTGTGGTCTGGTCTGCCCATTTTCTTTTTTATGAATTTATTCTTTAAAAAAAGCAAAATGTTTTAAACCAAACTAACTCTAAAACATCTATCCAACATGAAAATCCTGATGTACTAAATGAATGAAACACATCCAGAGCTGATAAACTCAATTCAGGTATTCTGGAAAACAAAGATGACCGTGCAACAACTTCATTATGATCTGTACCATGTGCTGCCAGTGGTTGTAGAAGGCTACTGGAATGTAGCTTTCTACAACTGAATACAATTGCAATAGTAAATACGGAAATCATGAAAATGCACCCTAATTGCAATTATGATGCACCATAATGTTTAGTGCCCTTTCGTAAATGAGGCCCAGTGTTTTCTCTGCGAGTGTATATGGCACAATTATAACAAAGCCTGACGTAACACATGTGCTAACTCATTATTCAATTGTCATTTCATACTTTTCTTTGTTTGTGACAGTTTTACTATTATGCTTAAAGAACATGCTTGCTGCAATAGTAATTAAATCTCAAACACTATTAGCATCATTTCATTGAATAGCCCAGAGTTGCGCCAGTTAGTAAATCGGCCCCATAGTATTTTTTTTTTTGTGATGTGCTGTTGTGTACGTGTGTGTGTGTGTGTGTGTTTGTCTCTACGTTGTGTATGCGAGACATGGGGAGACACTTTCCCTGGTGCTTGCTGAAGTACGTCACTTCCAAGATTTGCTTTGCTGTTTGGAGCAGTTCATTTCCAAGTGAACTGGAATACGCTTTGTTTCACATTGCAAAAAGTTGAAATGGGAGCAGAGTGGCAAACGTACCGAGTCCGCTTCCAAGCGAACCACGATGACCATTTCAAGTGATCTCGGTTCACTTGGTGTGATGCGCATCCTGGTGCCATTACTTGAATCTCAGAGGTTTCACATATCACTCTGCGCGAACCGAACCACACTTTAATCCACATCAAAGGGTCCAACAAACTAGGTGTGAAAGTGCCCTTAGATCTGTATAGCCTACATTTTGTAAATGAAAATAATCTAACCATTAGGCAAAATTAACAATACAAATTAAATTAAGCAAACACCAGAATGGTGATAAGTGAATTTCAATTATAAATGAAGTTACTGTGTAATGAACAAGCACCCCAAGGACGTTGTGCACTCATTCTACCATCAGCTTACTTCACTAATCATAACCTGCATAATCCTGAAGTGGCAACTGCATTCCAGTCTTATTGTATCACCAACAATGCCTTCCTATCATTCTGATGCTAACATCCCTGCACGGTAATTACCTTTTGTAACTCGTGACTCCCTTCAGACTCCCATGGTTAGATAAGACTGAAATATGATGTTCAAAAAATTTTTTTCAGAATAAATATATATATATTCTGGTTACATGTACAGTGTCAATCCCCAGACACTTCTGCAGTCATTAATGTCTTGGGCAATTTACGGGTCACAAAGGAGTGACAATAGTGCCAATCTCAATCATAACGGCACCTATGAAAATTCAAAGCGTGTAGTGGTTAATAAGAAGTTAATAATTCATCCACAATTATTCAGTCTTTCTGCTCGCTTGTAAGTCGATAATGCTGGTGACACTGCAATTGTATCCACATAAATATTACCGTTTCCTTTGCTAGATTTGATATGATTGTCATATCCTCTAGTTGGATAATTGTATTATTGTGGTGAATTAATCTAAAAACAGAAATCTGACACAAATCACTAGAAAATGATCCTGGAGTTCACAACCTAACGGATTCATGGTTAGAAGTTATGCATTCTGAATTTTCGAGTTCAAGCCCAGAAACAGACATGGCAGCCTAACAATCATGAATATAAATAAGGTGCAGACAAAGTGTTTATACTACAAATGGAAAAAGCAAAAACAGCATGGCAGCCTAGCAAAAACAGCTCTTGTTATTTGTAGTTACTTTTTCAGACCATCTGCTAACTTGTAAACTTAATAGCAGTATTGTTCCAGTAGACATGCTCTTTTTCTTTGCATGTTTGCCCATTTTTTGTATCAATTGCTTTTATCAAACACTCAATTCTAAAGTAAAACATGTAAGAAACAAATTCAAGTAGCCAGACTAGGGTTCATCAGTGTTTTGATTGACAGCTGTATGTGTTGGTAATTTATATTGGGTGTTATAAAGTGGCAGGCCCTGCGTGTGAGAGCCATGTGTAAAGAGGACCTGTCTTTAATGATTAGTCTGTTAAGTGAGGTAGTGGTGCAAAAACATGTGAAAATATGGGGAAGGGTGGAAAGGGTGATGTCTGGGTTTTTTTTTCTTTTCATTTTTTTGCATTTCAGAATTTGTGCTTGCTCTAATCTGGAACATATCCCTTGCAGCATGTGCAGCTCTGCGATCCCAGAACAAATGCACACCAAACAACTACATCATCAGCATAATTTTTTAATGATCTGGCCTTAACAGAAAGTATTCACTCAGCCTGTTTCTCTGGAGATGGTGGGGAAGTGTTGCTGCTCGCCATAATGAATCTGGATTTGCTCGGGGAGGTTCTCTAAATGCAACAGGATACAGTTTTCAGGCGTGCATAGGGGTCAGTGCCTGGGTACCTGATTACGGAGATGCACAGAGTGAAGTAAACTAACTGTGTGCAAGAATCGCTCAGATTCAGAGAATTGTTTTCTGCTCTGGGGCTCTGAGTAACTACACAATCGTCTTTTTTAGAACTGTAATGACCCCTGGCCCAGCTATTTTAGCAGACCATTTATCCACCACAATACAATCCACTTACATTAAATCATCCCACATCTAAAGTACATGGGCTTTATTTTCCTGTAACCACTATGGGCAACTTGCAGGAAAATTGCCCAGTCTGTAGTTAATGTATGAAGTGGGCAATTTCCGTACAATGTAAAACTGGACCCTAAATGTTTAAAGCAAGACATAAACACACAGTGTTACATTCAATAATGAGACTTTCATTTTCTAAGTGATGTCATGACATCTCCATTTATAGCTTAAACTAGGCGTTGTATAGTTAACCTTTTGTCACATTGCTGTAGGTATACAATGAGTTAAGCCGCATTTGTAGGCTATTCATTTTTAATGAAACAAAAATGCATTAGTACAGATAAGCGAGGGGGAGGGGGGGAAGTATCTCCTGTCCTTGAAAACATTTTGGACAATGATTTATCTGACCTAAATTATTAAAACTACATGTTGAATAAATAAGAGAAAAAGTAAACAACAACATTGGTTAATTTAACATGATATAATTTGCAACTTGAATTAAGAACCCTTTCATTAATGGAGCAAGCAGTAAAGCAGAGGAAAGAAGCCTTTAAGCTCTTCTGTTGCCAGTCGTTACTTCCTTATCCTGCAAACCTTGACCCATTTCTAAAATGGATGTCACTCTATAATTCAATTTTAAAACAAATTTCACTGAATGCAATAATTTTCCACTTCAAAATATAGATGATAGGCAAGAATAATAAAGACATCTGTGAATGTATCATGGAATACACTCCCATGACTGATCTAATATATTATGCAAAAAAAAAATAAACAGTCCTGCCAACACATGTCTCAAAATGTCAACGCAATGAGGGGAAAACATTATACATTAGGCTCTTCTCGTAGCCTGTTCTTTTGACAGCAATGTAATAATGCTTCAAGACAACAAGACTTGAGGTTTGAAAAAGTAAAATTGATCGCAGAGTTCCACAGCTGCTGCCATCTTTGCAAAATGTCTGCATGTGCTGTTTACAAGTGAAGCAGTTGCACTAATGATATTGGCTGTAGGTGGGCACACATGAGGGACGATGCCTATACTAGGATTCTGGAAATATAATGTTTTCTGATTGGATGCAGATGCAGACTATTGGAATCCAGTATACTGAGCGCGGTAGAGGTGTTTAGCTTGTCCTGACCTGTACTTGTAGAGTAGCACCCCTCGCAGTTTAAACCACTTGCAGACATTGAATGAAAGTCATCCTGGAAGTCCACAGGTGGTTTTACGCTTGATTGACAGTGTGTTAGTAGGAGGTGCTATTCCAACTACATGTCTGTAATAACGGATTTCAAGATATCTCTGATTAAATTATTAAGGCTCATATTTACAAAGTATTTACCATTGAGCTAAGCTGATACCTGTTATTATTTCTATAAAGAAAACAAAATGAAATGTGGTGCTCCAGCACTCACCTTGTTTATTACTTGTTAACACTGGTAAACGCTTTGTGTGAATGGACCTCATTTACTAAAGGGCACTAAACTTTATGGTGCGGGATACGTGAAATTAGTGTGCACATTCATGATTGCAGTATTTACTATTGCAATTTTATTCATTATCACTTGCGATACTTGGCATATTATGGCACACACTAAGTATAGTGCTTCACACTACGGTAATCAGAATGAATATGTGATTTCTATGGTAATGTATTTAACTGAGCATCCAGTTCAGAATCATGAGAGGAGCTGTATTCACATGGTATTTACTAAAGGGCGTTCATTTTAGTGCGCGCATTAAAGTGATCGTTTATTAGTACGTATGGAAACCAGGCTTTAACCACTGATAGGCGTGCTATTGAAACCTCTTTTTCCGGGCTGAAAATTAGTGATGTGCAGTTTGATTCATTTTTACTGGCTCGATTAGTTTGATTCATTCAGTTTAGTGAATCAATTCAACAGATTTGTTCATTTGATTCAATAAATACATCTCGCTGAATTACTTTGGTTATGGACATTTGTTTGAACGGAAAAAAAGTCGAGAAATTATAATTGATTGTCTAGGTAGATGTGCTTACACGTGAAATGGTATACAGTTAAAATAAAAATACTACATTTTATTAACTATTTATTTGATTTATTTATTTATTTTTATTTTAAACTGTCATTCAGGTTTAACTGTAACCTATTTAATAACCTGCAATTTACAAAAAAATTAAGAAGCAATAGTCAATTTCTTACTTTCCTTTTTATACAGGATTATACAGAGAGGATCACACATATAGCAATAATATGTGTTATTTATTCTGCCAGTTGCAATTAAGTATGTAAAGATTTTTTTTCACATGTCTGTCATGGGAGCAAGTGAGACTTCCAGGATTCCGATACATTTCTAACTACCTTGTATTCATATCTTCTGTGTGTGTTTGCATATCATTATTTTCTTTTAGGTTTGTGTCCCAAGTAAAATCACAGTATCACATTTGTGGTGCACTAGGATATCTCCCAGCCTATGTTTAGTTGGATTCACAGGCTCCCTGCCATTAAAAGCTGTAGCTACTCATGTGTATAATACAACTGCATGCCCTGCTAAAGCTCACAGGGAATCATACTAAATTTCCCACACAGAGGACAGGTTTACAGGATATGAATGTGGGCTTCTACCAGGTTGCTGGCTTTCCCAATGTGATGGGTGCTATTGATTGTACTCACATAGCACTATCACCCCGATCCACGGAGCCTGGCAATGCCGACAAGGAAGAGAATTGAGGCTACGTCTCATCAATCAATATTTGTCGAGTAAGCAGAACAACAAGAAATATATGCCATTGCACAGCATGACTTTTATTATATATGCATCAAAGGAGAAAGGAAAGGCTTTTTTTTTCTTTTTTACATCAGACAAGGAATAAATGTTAGAATGAAAAGGTAAGCAGTGCAATTACACTTTATGTTGCCTCTGCCTGTCCCCTGCTGAGTGCTGCGTCTGTTAATCGCTCATTTTCGGTCAATGTAAGCAACATCCACCTTCACAATAAGTTACTGACCAAAACATACGCCAGGACTGCAAGGGCTTTTTATATGAAGGTGGTCACGTGTAGTCTTGGACATTATCGTGTGCATTAAATTATCACTCACACTAAACTTAGTGCATGCGCTATGGCATGTAAATAAGCCAAATAGTTAGCACATAAATTAATGCGTTCTCTGTTAGTAAATGGGGCAGTAAATTTAGATTTATCGCACATGTTAGGCTCACTACTTTGTGTGCGATCTAACTCTAAATGGGACTGCTGGTTCAAATGCCCTTTCTGTAGGTTTAAACAGGAACACCAACATATAAAGATACAAGCAAAGATCTATTATCTTAAGTTTGACCTTTTTATTTGATTTTTATTAACTCAAAACATGCAAATCTGTTCTAATAAAATGAATACATAACACCCTATCTTACCTTAACCTCAAGGATTTTATCATTTCACAGGTCAACACAGCTTTATTAAAACGGCACTGGAAAGTATTATACATAACTACAGAGACAAGTGAAGGAGCATAATTTAATATAAACTGTGTTTAATTAGATGCCGAGTCCTAGTACTTGGATCAGCGCTTATTCCAAAGCATACATTTCAAGAGGTATTTTAATTTACATTTGAAAGCATCTTTTAAACTCTACCTGTGCACCTTGCTTATTAGATATAGTTTTATAAGTGGCAGTAAAAAAAGAGATAGTTTGTTGTTATTATTATTATTATTATTATTATTATTATTATTATTATTATTATTATTATTAGTATTAGTATTATTATTAGAACATAAGAAAGTTTACAAATGAGAGGAGGCCATTCAGCCCATCTTGCTCGTTTGGTTTTAGTAGCTTATTGATTCCAGAATCTCATCAAGCAGCTTCTTGAAGGATCCCAGGGTGTCAGCTTCAACAACATTGCTGGGGAATTGGTTCCAGACCCTGAACACAGTATTCTAGATGAGGTCTTACTAATGCATTGTAAAGTTTTAACATTACTTCCCTTCATTTAAATTAAACAATTTTCACTATACATCCGAGCATCTTGTTGGCCTTTTTATAGCTTCCCATATTGTCTAAATGAAGACATTTCAACATAAACATAAACTCCTAGGTCTTTTTCATAGATTCCTTCTTCAATATCAGTATCTCCCATATGACATTTATAATGCACATTTTTATTGCCTGCGTGCAGTACTTTACACTTTTCTCTATTAAATGTCATTTGCCATGTGTCTGCCCAGTTCTGAATGCTGTCTAGATCATTTTGAATGACCTTTGCTCCTGCAATGGTGTTCGCCACTCCTTCTATTTTTGTGTCATCTGCAAATTTAACAAGTTTGCTTACTATACCAGAATCTAAGTCATTAATGTAGATTAGGAATAGCAGAGGACCTAATACTGATCCCTGTGGTACACCACTGGTTACCTTGCTCCATTTTGAGATTTCTCCTCTACTCAGTACTTTGTGTTTTCTACATGTTATCCACTCCCTAATCCATGTACATGCATTTCCTTGAATCCCTACTGCGTTCAGTTTGAGAATTAATCTTTTATGCGGGACTTTGTTATTAGACATGGTGAATGGTAATTGTCCTATAAACTTCGGTTTTACAGTCTTACTATACATGGTGATGGCACGAGACCAAATAACAAATAACAATGGCCTGCAGATTTAAAGTTGTATCCACTGAAGACTGGGATCAATTTGTGGAAGAGCAGAAAAATCACAAGGACTCTTAGAAAGCAACATACATTTAGGAAGAAATGACCTGAGCCACATGCCCTTTGTGGGATGTTAAGCAGTGTAGCCCAACGGCACCTCAGAAAGCAGAGGCTCTTGCTTGACAAGGAAATCATTCAACTCCACCCTCCAAAAAAGCCAAGCGAATTTTCGACTGTGATTCTTAGTAATAATAATAAGACTAATTCTATCTCAGGTTACTAGTGACATTGATAGCGCTTTCAAGATTGATACCCTTATTATACCTTATTATGCAGAGCTGGGTGTACATTATTCCTTTTATTATTATTATTATTATTATTATTATTATTATTATTATTATTATTATTATTGTTGTTGCAATTTGTAGACACATGTTTCACTTCAGAATTGTTTGTCCACTTGACATGTATGTGTGTATGTACACTGCTGTGCAAAAGTCTTAGACATGTTGCATTTTTCCACTCTGATGCATTATGAGCATCAACAATTTACTCAAAGCCTTCACTAGTGTTTTCTACTATAATAACAACCTTGACTTGCATAACGAAGGAAACACATTGAGTGAAATAGCTCGCATCACTCGATTTTCAAGGTGTGGTATCCGAAGCATAATCAATAAGTACAGAGAAACATCATCTGTAATTGACAAACCCAGGACTGGAAGACCCAAAACGCTGTCTAACAAGGATGAGCAATACTTGAAGATAATATCCTTAAGGAATAGAAAGAAGACAAGCGTTGAATTGACAACAGAACTGGCAGAAGGCACAGGTGGTGTTGTCCATCAAATCAACAGTACAAAGGTCACTCTTGAAATCAGGACTTAAAGGATGTGTTGCAGTAAGAATACCTCTGTTAAGAAAGGGGTACAAGACTAAAAGGCTAAAATATGCACAAGAACACAGAAATTGGACTATGGAACAATGGTCAAAGGTGCTTTGGAGAGTTGATGGATGGACAACGACACCTATTGCCTTCTGCACAGTATAGTGCCGGGTTTGTCAATTACAGATGATGTTCCTCTGTACTTGTTGATTATGCTTTGGATACCACAGCTTGAATATCAAGTGATGTGAGATATTGTACTCAGTGTTTTTCCTTCTTTATGCAAGTCAAGGTTGTTATAATAGTAGAAAACACTAGTGGAGGCTTTGAGTAAATTGCTAATGCTTATAATGCATCCGAGTAGAAAAATAAAACATGTCTAAGACTTTTGCAAAGCAGTGTATATTAAAACACATGATATAATAGTAAGCTTAAATACCTTCAGTGCTCCCTCATTAAAATACAGAGATGACAGTTTAGAGACATGTTACATACAAATAGGAGGCACTTTTTTACACAGAGAATTGTGAGGGTCTGGAACTCCCCAGTAATGTTGTTGAAGCTGACACACTGGGATCCTTCAAGAAGCTGCTTGATGAGATTCTGAGATCAATAAGCTACTAACAACCAAACGAGCAAGATGGGCTGAATGGCCTCCTCTCGTTTGTAAACTTTCTTATGTTCTTATGTTCTTATACTGCAAGTTCTGCTCTACAATGAGCATACATGTGCAAGCAAAGTACCATTATGGGAAACTTTGTGGAACCGGAACTAAACCCATATTCTGAATATCCATACCTCTGCACATCCCTAACACCTGGTGCTTAAAGTATTAAAATAAAACTAGAACTTGCTGGATACGGGTGAATGGGCAACAAAGAAAAACGTGATTCCACTCTTGACTTGCACATATGGAACAGCAGTTATATTATCTTTCATCATGACTGGAGCATAGTCCTGAAGATAAGATCATTCCTGTTAGGAAGATAACACATGTATGCCATCCATTGTTTGACAGTGATTGAAAGTACAAGATGTAACGAAGCACAAAAAAGGGGAAAAACATGGAAGAAAAAACATAAGGAAAAACAAGGGAAGAGGCAAATTGTCATTAGCACATGTATTTATTTATTTTTTCCAGAAAGGAGAAACACGCCCAATAAAGTCACTAAACCATATATAAACAACTAAAACTTTTGACTTAGTAACTTGTAAGCAGTTGTTTCTTTTTCATTTTATAATTACTTTTCCTTTCACATAAAACTGCATTAATGACCATTTGGAGTAAATACAGGAGCTTTGAGAATCTAACCCTATGCGTTTTTTCTCACAGTCTTATAGTTACCAGTAGAACACCAAAGCAACTTTCACACAACACTTAGACATGTGTTGTTTTTGCCCACCTATAATGGGTTTGTCTGGACTGTGTAAATATGAAAGGAAATGTACTGGTTGGTTTATTGGAGGCCTGAGGTTAATTAGAAGCCCAGCAAGAGCCGACTGAAGGTGGAATCCCAGAATAAAGGGAAAAACAACAGGGAATGAAGAAATGGCCATGCTGCTGCAGTGAGAAACAAACAATAAGCTTTTAGAGCCAATAATCCATTGCAACATTGACATGTTAGCAGTACTTTGATCAGGGTTTTAATAACCTGAGGCAAGTATATAGCACATCTCTTTGAAAATAAAAGATCTTACTGTGTATAAACTTGTAAACATTTGGGTACTAAACAGCCATGGTCATTTACCATCCACCTAAAATGTATTCCAACAATGGCATAAATCTGCTACGAATCTACAAGTTATCCTATTAATTAAAAAAAGATATATAAATGTGGGCTTTAAAAAGGTCCCCCCTGCCGGGTGCCTTGGTTTATCTTTTATTAATGCCAAAAGCCTGGAGGCCACCTCTAGATGCCCTGTGTTCAGGGGCCCAGTTAAATGGATTTCCGGTGTTATGCAACCTTTTATCAAAGAAATGCCAGCCTAACCATGCTGCCTGTGTGTACTGTACACAGATTATATCAAGTTTCCATCTGACGAACCATACGGCAGGTTCTTTGAGTTTCCACATAAAAATGTTTTTCTCCAAAACTATCACATAGACTTATCACAAGTATAATACAATCTCTAAACCTGATTTAAAAAGTAATCTTTGCACACAATAGATTGCATACAACCATCTGGCATGACATTTACAGCACAAGAACATGGAAAAGAGTCATGCACAACTTCCTTGGGCTTAAGATTCACCCAGCATTGACAGATTAGATCAGAATAGTGTGTCCAAACATTATACCAATAGCATGTACAAACTCTGAACAAACTTTCTCTTTGTTTTGTTAACCTGAAATATGTAGCTGCTGTCAAATGGCTTTATAGTTGCACATTTTGCATTTTATATTATGGCATATCACACTTTCTGTCACTGTGTGCAAAGCAAATATCCTATTACAACTTTCACTCACTAGGTATCGCTGTATGCCATGCAACAATAAGATGAGAAATAAATTAGTCTGGAACAAGGTGGAAACTGGGTGTGAAGATGTGACCCCACACTCTCCAAGTGTCATAACCACTGCACAGAACAGTTATTTTGTACCAATGGACAATACGCAGACAAATCGTCCCCTCCATAGTAAAAGCATTACTTTGGCAATTTGCCCATAAAGGTAAACCAGGCTTGAGTCTTAGAGCTCAGAATCTATAATGACAGTGCATCACACAATAAGAACAGTATTACAGAGGAAGTGATTTCAGAAAACTAGCAAAACTTCATTATTGAAAAACAAAACCGATACCGCTGTAGCATCAGAATGGGTCATAATATCATTCTGTATATGAAAGAAACAGAATTCAATATACAGAGGGGAATCTTAAACCATTCTATGTCTTCTTCGTTTCTGGTCACAAACTCCCCCACTGACAAAGAATGCTTTTAAAAGGAGTCATAAACTAACTGCTGAACAAATGGCTTATCTTCACGATCACTGAATGACAATTTCGGTGCCACAAGCCAGACAGTTCTCGGTGCTTTGACACCTAAGACAAGAACCAGTCCATTTCATAAATCCAACCGACAGGGGGCGAAGCCACGGACCAATCGAGAACAATGGTCTGTCTCTGAACAACCAATGAGAAACACCCCATGTGGACTCGGGCACAGCCCAAAATAACCAAACTAACCAATCACAGAGTGGAAGTCAGGACAACAAAACCAGCCTCGTGACTTTTATGAAGGAGTTTGCCCATGAGAGAGCTGGAGTTTGGAGGTACAAAATGGAAGCTAAACTGCTCTGAAGAAAGTTCCTGAAGTCATGGGAGCATAAAGTGCTCGAATTCACAGAAGGCAAGGACGAATCAATGTTCTGAAGAGTGGCTAAAATCAGCTTTGAAAGCTGTAGCTCTTTGCCCTACGAGAGACTGAAACAGTAAACGGAAGCATAGCCAGCAGCTGGGCCTAAGGTCATGTACTAGCCATACAGAAGAATTGCAACAAGAACACTTCTATGAACTACATAACTTTCTAATTGCAACGCATTATCTGAACTGAGTTACGTCTGATCAACAGAACTATTTCCAGTTGGAAAACTGCCAACAACAACTATAATGCTGCAAGACTTAGAGATCAACAAGCTGATCTCCATTTGAAAATAACTATTTGTTTATTGCGAGCCTACGCAATACAATGCGTACAGCAAAGTACCGTCTTCATTGGAACTTCAGATCCAAAGAGCTGCAGTGTTCATCAACACAGATTGACTTCTTTATATGGAAATCAATAAGTATTCAACATATCTAATATTACATACTTTATGACTCGAAAGTAACTGTAGTAAATGCTATCAAGTTAGTAGATAAACTGTTTTAGGAATAGAATATAACTTCCTGTTTTAGAGTGTGTAAGAAATGTATTGTGTTTGTTGAAATGTGCAACTCAAAGGAGTTGCCTCGTAAATGCAGAGAATTTGATCATTGCCCCATTTTGAATATATAATCAACTGAGGTTGATAACATATTAATAGTTTGGTACATCACGTCTAAGCTAAATTAACATGGTAAAACTAATTTGCTAAATTAGGTACTGGAATGTTGGATTCCGTTCTGAATGGGAAGTTGAATTAATTCTCGTGCATATTGACGTGATCGATTACAACGAGAAATGGGTATTGCAAATACTAATGCAAAGTAGACACTTTGTGTGATAAGCCATATTTAATATTAGTACATTAACCATGTATGCTAATGATGTTATGGTCATTGTAATCGTTTGACTATGGAATCAATGAACTGTACACTTGACGCATATCTCTAACCAATTCACTAACCATATCTCTAGCCTTTCCTTTCTGTAATATTAGATTAATTGTGCACCTCTTTTTATTCTTAAATAAACTACTGTTTTATATTTCTGACACGTTGTGTGAATGTCGGTTATTGTCTAAGGTAATCCGAGTTCTACATGATCCCACCAAACTATTATGGTATGTCTCAGTTATTAACATTTGGACGTTCTTAAAATGCCAAACACAACTGCAGGGAAATGCTGTATTACTGTTTGCTAGAGAAGAAAAAAAAGGATGTAAAGTAAAAGAAGAACGTTCAAAGAAAATAAGCATCCTTCAAAATGCATGTTGTGTGATTTTTTTGTGTGATTGCTTCAATGTGATAACTGAAGAAGTTCTTATAGAAAAGTAATTTACCAAATCCTGATTTTGTTCAGTGATTGATATATTATTCTAAATACTTTAGGGACCATTTAAAACAATTATTTTACACAAAAAGAAAAACATCAGCTGATACACAAACAATGTGCAAAGTGTCTTTTTTATATAGTCTGGTCAAATAAGGGCAAATATTCAAAGATCTTGCGAATGTTCTCATCTTTCTTGTGACTCTGCTTGCGTTGCGAATGTTTTGCGTAGAATCGCAAGTGAGTGAAATCTAAGAGTTGTGGAGAAACTGCAATTATCGCAGCGCATCGGAAATTAATAAATTAACATTAATTAACACAGGAAATCAACCGCAACTCTCTCTCAACGTATATAACCATCGCAACTGTTTGCAAAATGAAGATGCATTATTTGGGCTTGACAAGGCATAGCCCCAGCACCTCTTCAGCTATGAAAGTTAAAAATGTCATTAAATATTTTGCTCTCAAATGCGTTTTCTTATCCATTTTACAAGTTCTTGCGTGAGCTAAACAGAGACAGTCCACTGCCAGGGACATTTAATTACTTTACCATTTACGTGTCATAAAGATGACACTGGCTGTGAAAGAAACACTGCGACTCTATTGTCGTGTTTTTCTTTATACACAAATGATTACTTGATTTGAAAAACATCTTGAACGATACAAGCAAATTCTACTTAGTTTGATTGAATGAATAGTACACAACAAGCTTCAATACGAGCTGAACATTAATTTCAATAAATAAAAGTTTTTTAAGGAAAACAAATATTGCAGCCTACTTCACTAAAGTGAAAACTGGCTTCTGTTATTTTTAAATACCACTGCTTTCGATTATACTATTGCTTAATAACAGAAACAACATTTTATTTAGTGTTAGTGTTGAACTTAAAGCGTTCATGTCTGCCTGTACCCCTACCCTCACCCAGGAACACTGACCTGCTAACTTCCCCTATTAAAAAAAAAACATAAAAACAATAATAACAGTCTGGTTCTCTCTCTCCTTTTTTCAATTAAAATCATGTAATTAATAGAGAATAAAAACAAACCAAGCTAACAACTATCTAGTCTAAACAGAAATGTATTAATTGATTTATATATTTATTGCAATCTCCACAAACACCTCCCCCAAATCTGAAGGAAAAGTGCTTGCGAGAGAACAACTCTCAAACCCATTTTTTCCAACGTATATCTATTTTGAATCTCACTCAAAAGCACAACTTTTTTCGCAAAAAGGATTTCTATAACTCCTTTTGTACTCCAGTAAGCAAGACATGCTTGCAGACTCTTCCATATAAACCTCATCATACTTGCACACACATATTACTAATCCCTTTTTTGTATGACCACATTTTAAAGGAAAAGCTGAGGCAAGACTTATAATTATTTCTATTTTCCTAAACTTGCCAATTTACTTATTTAAACATATGTCAGATAAAGGCTTTGGTGTATGAACATTGCCACAGATATATGTTATTTGTGTAGGTTTTTTCCCATCCATTTTATTATTATTGGTAATTCATAATATCATAATACTTTTAAAATCATGACCCCGTACTAAGGTTTTATAGTCATAATGATGCCAACCTATTTCAATATATATTATAAATTTGTTGTAGCATGGTTACATGGGACTGTGCTTTATGATTTCTACATTATCGTCCCCTCCACCATCAGAAAATGCAGTAAATACATTTGTAAAACTATCCTCAGAGGTTAACTCATTCAATTAGTACTCAATATGAGTTAAGTGTACAACATAGCTGCCCATAGCAAATAATAAAATGATACATTTTACACCATCTATAAATATACAACATACCACATGTAATTCTCTCATGAAATCTCACAATTATTATCCGAAACCTAAAGGCAGATTCTATAGTAATAGAAAACCCGCAAAGGAACCCATAGCCACTCTCATGAGTTATTGATTTCCTACAAAAGAGGATGCTGACATAAACTGCATTGATACACAACAACACATCATTCTCGCACAGTGACAAATGGATAAAATATGTGCTGCGACCTTAACCAATATTTTTAAATGGCGAGGCTGCTGGGCAAGGCTGCATTTAGTAGCACCATTTTGTTTTCATGGTCAGTATTGATTAAGATTGGTGCTTTTGTAAATATATTCCTTTGTGACGGTTCATCGTCTAGTATACTGTATACTGTGCAGACTTAGTGGACCGGTAACCCCAGTCATGCTGTATTAAGGATACTTGCAACACATACACACAAATACAAATACACATACAGTATTATGCTGCTAGTACAGTGTACCTTAATATGATGCCAGCTAATCTAATACATAATGAGAATGTGCTGTAAACACTGAAACAAAATAATACTGCTAATGTAACTAATTGCATTTCATTCAATTGGGATATCTATCTATGTTTCACAAGAAAGGTATTGATTATTCATTACACATAGATGACATAATTGGACACTACAAATAACAGTGAGTGCTATGAAAAAGTCAATGGACCACAATATAAAACGTGGCCACATCGATTTGCAAATTATATTTTTTTGTGAAGGAGTGGAGAAATGCAATGCAAACAACATTTGCAATTTATAAACACTGGACCGTGACGAAGCCACGCCCTCTGAAAGAGGAACTGATCTGACGATGCCAGGTCAGCAGGGTGGACCGTGACGAAGCCACGCCCTTCCTCCCCAACAAGGGTGCTGCCTGCATTAAGGTGGAGGGTAGAAATACAACAGGGATTGCAATGGCAACGCCCAGGTGAGTTTACCTGAGATTTATATAGCATATGAGGAAGTGATCTAACAAGGCAATTATTCAATAATTCTAAATGGGAGAGCAATCATTCAATAATCCCTCCCCCACATTTCAGCAAAAGCTTCTAATTTATTTTATAATGCAACCTAATTATTTAAAAGCTATAGGAAGCAATAAAATAACTGAATCTACTGTTGTAAAAAACAAATATCCCCAAGTCTTATTCTGAACCAGAAACACTCCCTGCTTCTTATTCTCACGTTAAGATCCTCATCTCAGCTACGCTACTGCCTCTGACGGTCAAAACATTTGCAAGTTGCATGTCTATGCTGACCAGTAAGTACATTTTCATTGAAACGAAGAATCAAAAAAGGGAAAAAGAAACGAAATGCTACGTGCTTGTCAACAGCATAATAAATGTGTCTGTCACTAAAACAATGGCTGATATTAACCAGAACATCATGCAATAAAAGTCGTACAGTGCTGTGTGTTAACCAGAGTGGGCATATCAGTCACTTGACTGTGGCAGCAAAGATTCACAGCAGAGCATTAAAATATGGTAAGTGAGCGTGGCAGACAATGGGCAACATGATTCACAGTATAGTGTTGTTTTACTGGTACCCTAAGGATGGGACGCCTCTTAAATACAAGACCTTATTGAGCAGTAAACACAATAACACTTATACAGCAGACATCAACAACAATGCCCCACATGACCCATGGTGGCAATACATTCTTAATATCTTATTGCCTATCGTCTGGTGCCTCAACCTGCCAGGTTGCCTTGCTTTGCATTAAGAAAAAAACACACACAGCAGCAGAGTGAAGTGACTTAAGACAACCTACTGTTTAATCTCTAGTCTAGCATTTCTATTAAAAGACACAGGGAACTGCTTAGAACCAACAGCCTGGAACGCTGTATGTGATTTGTTTTGTCACTACAGTATAATGTGTAATTACATTGCAATTACAAAAGGGATCCACTTTTACAGTGTAACAGGTGTAATTAAATAGATATAATACTAACTACACATTTGTATTTTAATTGTGTTGTAATTTCATTGTAATACACCTGTTACGGCTGTGTGGTCCAGTGATTAAAAAAGGGCTTGTAACCAGGAGATCCCCGGTTCAAATCCCAATGCAGCCACTGACCCATTGTGTGACCCTGAGCAAGTCACTTAACTTCCTTGTGCTCTGTCTTTTGGGTGAGACGTAGTTGTAAGTGACTCTGCAGCTGATGCATAATTCACACACCCTAGTCTCTGTAAGTCTGCTAAATAAACAAATAATAATAATAATGGACAGATCTTTTGTAATTGATCTATGCAAGTTTAGTGGATTGCGGTAAAAGCAGTCAGATATTGTATGATGGCCATATCTAGCATTAGATAGCTTGACTGCTATAAGGGCAATTTAAAGTACTTTTAGAAAATTGAGAAAGTGGTGTTTGGGAATAAGATTTGTATTGACAATATGAAGCCAAGAAAATATTGATACACTATATAAACAGTATTTAGGTACACATTAGTATATACAGTTTATATATATATATATATATATATATATATATATATATATATATATATATATATATATATATATATATTAGCTCAAGCATATTTTTTTAAGAGGAGATGGCTATTTAGGGATACCAAGTAAGTAAAGGTTCTGATTAAGGAACAATAGCCAATACAATCCTCACACTGTCAAATCAGACAATGTAAAGATAATTGAATGTGTGCAATGTGATTCAGCTCACCAAGTAAAGTGGGCTCACTTGGGAAAATTAGAATGCAAAGATGGGAGACCTGCTACCAGAATTCAGGTCTCATGCAGATATCAAGCATTTGAAAATGTCACACACACACATACACATACACACACTTGCGGTGCTCAGCGATGGATCCTGGACCCTGTGGTGGCTTTTAAGGAACCTTTAAGAACTGAACTGGACAAAGATTTCCAATCCTGCTGGTAGCACTCAGAGATCCTGGACACAAACTGGACACTGTGTTCCAGAGACCACTGGAAGAACAGCAACTGATTAAGGGTAAGAATGTTGTTGTAAAAACTCTATTCATTTAGAGATTGCTGGGATAGCTATAAGCAGTAATATTATTGCAAATATCTGTGAAAATATGTAAGCCAGTGCATGAACAAAGCACTATAGGAGTTTATGCAGTCGATTTGTCTTCCTGTTTGCCTCCCCTGATTCTACTAGAGATTAAAAGAAGTGCATGAACGTGACACTTTACATTGCCTGTCATCCATTATTCTCTCTCTTTTCATATACATACCCACAGTTCCAAAAAGGTAAAAATATCAACACAAATTAGAGCATTTAGCATTGAAAAGATAAGAGGGTGTCAATCGTTTTGAACACCACTGCATATATTTAAAACAATTTCCAAATAATGAAATAACTATGAAAATAAAACTTGGTAATTGTGAATCTGCATCACATATAGTTTTCCCCCCTCTTTTTTCTATTTATGTATTCCTCTCACTCACTTCTAATTGACATTAAACAATGATTCAAGGTAGCTTTAAGAAACAAACAAAATCATGTATTCAGTGTGCCTGCCTCTGATACCGACACTGTCACTCCCTATGGCTGCCACAAAGCACCTTGATGAATGAAGTGAACACGGTGGTTGAAAGCAATAGTTCTTGGGAGTACAGTTCATTGCAACCTTGCAACCTGACTACAGAGTGATCTGCTTCTGAATGATACATCCTAGAGCTAATTTTATGGTTGCTAAGCAACAACACTGTCCAAGGACCCTGAAGGGAGAACCAGAAAAAGGAAACTGGTTCTGTGCAATCAGGAGTAAATCAAAGACAGATAAAGTTGATTACTGTGGAAGTCAGCTCAAAGAAGGCAGATGTCACTGGCCTGGGCCATATACCAATACAAGAGTCAGCGGAATGTTTTATAGTTGTGTCTTACACTTCCATCATTTCAAAGGATAATAATCCTCATTCCTGAATAGACTTTCAGTGCTATAACCAACAACAGTGCAGTTTATTATTAAAATGTGTAACCGCATGTTAAAATATTCCATGTACAATACTCAGTACTGTATTACAATGGTGTCTGACTGACTTTATTTTCAGTGTGTATCAAACAAGTTTGATCATTGTTCTTCAGAAACAAGAACATGACTTTTAAATAGGGTGGTATCTGTCACTGATATACAGTTTTTTATTTGAGAACTACGTTTTTAAATATACTTTTAAAGATACATATATGAATTAATGGATTGTTCTATTGCTGGATAACTTTTGATTAAATGGCAAATGCATTTTCATAAATTAAAGCAATGAGGGAATAGAGAGAGTGATTAAAATAGCAACTTGTTAAAACCATTGTGCATGATGCCCCACTTAGTACTGTGTTGGTCACTCATATACCACTTAGGCAGTTTTCATGATTCCTCTGAGGATTTTGTCTTGGTTCTAACAATTCTAACACCCTGGTGTATGAACTGCACAGTATTCTATATTTCTTAACACACTCAATTATTATGCTCAAGAGGACTACATTATAGATGAGCGGCACTACATTGTGGAAATGGGCATACTATAAGGAGGCTTCCGCTGAACTTAATATGCATGCAGTGTACAGTTTTGCAGCATTTTCCACTTTTAGATGACAGGCTATTTATCTTAATACATCAGCTTGCATCATAAAATAGACAGCCAGTTCTACTGTTACCGGAATGAGGAATCAGATCTGTACATTTTATAAATTACCTCCAATATTTAACTTTGAGGGGGGGTTGTTTACATTTCATTATAGAGCCTGTGTAATAAAATCAACTGTTAAAGGTTTGTCAAAAGTCCAGATGTTTATCTTTTCTTGTGTACAGATGTCATCTTGTGCATTGAAATGAATGCTCCCAGTTGATCACTTGAGATGTGAATATAAATAAAACAAAAGACGGAACTGGGTTTTAAAAATACTCTTTTAATAACACATACAAAGAAAATAGGAGACGTTATAACAAGTCAGGTGTGTTCTCAGTTGCTTTAACACGTTGTTATTTTTGAGACTGTCACGCTACATGAATGGCAGCCAGTGTGTCTTCAAATTAGAAGGTGCTGCAGGAGCACCTGGCAAACCATGTACTATGAATCTGAGCATGTTGTCAGGGAGTGTGATACATTTAAGTCATCTGCTGCTGCTACCAGTGGTTAGTGTGTTAATATTGTGCTGTTGCTGTCTTCCTGCAGCTGTCAGCACTGCTACTTTATCTGTCACACAGCCACTATCGCCTGAGTAAACCCCACTTCCCTGACATCTTCCAAAACACTAGACTATCGATACAGAAGAATATTAACACGTTTTTTATATCTATTATTATGATATCTTTGAAAACAGATGAGATAATAAAGTAATACATATCGCTTTATTAGAAGAAAAAAGTAATAAGTAAAAAATACTGTGTATGTAGCTTTAGAAGTATTTTTAAGATTTCGTACTGTAGCAATGAGTCCCCATTGGAAAAATCTAAGGTTTAGAACCAAGTTCCTCTAGAGTAATATGGAACTAAATTCCACTGACACTGAGGGGTAGATGTACTAAGATGGGCCAGTCGCAACACAAACATACAGCAATTTGAATTTTCCTTGTGACAATTCGCAAAGTATACATTTTGTTGTACGTAGCAAGAGAAAATATGTTAATGAAGAGAGCCGCAATATACTAATTCTAATATTTGTTTGAGTCATCTTAGCGAGAGCTCTAGTATTGCAAGAGTCGTGCAACATTTTTTTCGAAATAATAAAAGTCAGTTTATTTCCATCAGATTCTATAGTGAGGCCCCCACCTTCACCCCCAAATAAAAAATGTGTTTCTATCAAAAAGCTTTTCATAATCACACAGTAGCCCCTTTTTTTATTATTATTATTATTATTAGCCTAGACAAGTAACACAAAATAGATTATGGTGCCTCACTGACAAGTTGTGATACTTACAGGAGGACAGTCAATTCCTGTTAATATGAATTTCAAGGGACCAGCAACATATTTTGCATTATACCACTAATTCGTATTATCATGAGTAGCCTATATGTACACTGTCAGTTTTTATTTAAGTTAGTCAGTGGTGCAGTGCTAAATTGTGCACATTTACAAACCACCTGCACATTAACATAATAGATTTGTATGCTCAGAATAAGCTGGAGGGGATAGGGGCATGTGTGCAGTCTATTGCTCCCAAAATGCTGGGGAATCCAGAAATGTCACAGCAATTTGTTTTCAAGGCTTGTAAGTACACCCTGCTTTTAGGGAACAATAAGTATTTGGGTTTTCACCTCAAAAATGCACTGAGCACAACTGGCAATGCACAAGACAAAGCGGACTGGGAAATGCCAGCAACATCTGCCACAGTCCCCTGAAAGGACCCAGAGGCAAGATAATGCATGGTGGACACTAGTTTGACCACTGCAGGGATAGCATGGCTTCTTTGGGTGCCAGGCTCCAAGTCATCTTTTAAATCAGACAGTAGCTCAAGAATTATGTGGTTGCAGAGCCTGTACTTGTGCTTAATTTGGTCTTCATTTAAATCGAAGAGGGTAATGCGGGTACAAAATACCCTTTCTCTTCTCATCCTACAAATCATTCATTCTTAATGAAGACATTTTGTTGCAATCACAGTGGCCATGGTTAAGGGATAGTGTTTTTCATACTGCCCTTTGAAGGTTTGCTAATTGTGATTGTTTAAAACATGCTTTCAAAAGTTCTTAACAGATTGATGCTTTAGTACATCTCGTTATAATATTTGAGAACCCTCATTTGCACTATCTCCACCCGCTTTTTGCAAATTTAGGCAGGAACACCCATAATTACATATTCATGTAAGGTTGAACCGCAAAGAAAAACTGCTGTCGCAAAGCATTCCCTAAAAGGTCAATAATAGCATTGCGCTTGTTTAGTACATTTCACCCTAGACTTCCAACTCATTTACAACTGGTTTGTGACTATTGTGACAGGTGCAACACTTTTGTACATCTACTCTGGAGTCTCTTCTCGTTTTGTAAATGTTATTATATTCTTATGTAAAACAACTACCTAGAGGCAGAAGGGCAAGTGCCTCAGTCAATGAGATAAATCTATCAGGTTTCATAACCAATTGATCATTGTAAATTGCAAAGGTAGGAAATATGTGTCATGAGAAATTATAAACTAAAAACAGGGGACTTGCACTTTAAATTTGAAAGAAAAAAGAAAAGCTTTGCTTCCTGTTAATATCTCCATCATGGTTTGTTTTAATTCAGCATCCTAGGAACAACAACAGGACAGAAACTGCTAAAATTCATATTCTGGAAACCGGCATCTGAGAATCCCATTTTAATTAAACGGTGTTATGATGCTGTTGAAATGACAGTTTCTAAATTTGGGCTAAGTATACAGAGCAGTCAAAGATACTTTTAGTCATGTAGTCTGCATTCTCATTTTCCCTACCACTGAAAATAACACTAGTGAAAAAGAGCTCAATAGTTCATTTGTATGGAAATTGCTAAAATCATTACTTCTTTTATTGCATGTATTGTTCCTTACTGAAGCAATACATATCTTACTCTGTGGCGTAATTTTCATGACACGTCGTAAAATTCTACCAAAGTAGTGCTAATTAAGAAGTAGCTAGACAGGAATGTAAAGACGCAGCCTCACTATTGACAGCAGGGTAAGGTATGTGTTATCAAATTACACCAAAGTATTAGACCTCAGAGTATCACACTAATACTGTCTGAATTCATTTTAGTTATGAGCAAAACTTTTTAAGGTTGGCATTGGAACTAAAACTCATTCCTCATTTCTACTGTTATTCCAGTAATGTTCCACAGATTTCCAGTCACAGTTTTAATGTTACAATCCTCAGAACTCTATTGCTAAGAACAGGTACTGTATGTTTGAAACACATCTCTAATGTTAATAAAGAATTGTGGGAAATTCTTAAAAATACTGTGTTAGTAGTTTAAGGCAAAATGCAAATATGACCACAGCTTTCCCAAAGAGAAAAATAAATGGATGCCATTTGACAAAGAGGCTGGTTGTTCAAGTTCCAGCTGGCACTTTGTTGACTTGCATTAATACATTAAGGGCTACATTCTCAAAGCTATTTACTACAATTTGTCATTAGCACTTCTTTTTTTTCCTTCAAAAGGCAGAAATACACCCAAAAAAGTTACTAAACCACAAATAAACAACTAAGACTTTCAGTGCAGGTGCTTACATTAAGTATTGAGTTGTTTCTTATTCATTTTAGACGTATAATTGTTTTTTCTTCCATTCATAAAAAAACTGCGAATGACGATTTGGAGTAAATAGATCAAGCCCTTTTTTGTTACTATATCTTTGACAATTAAATTTGCTGGGGCACAGTAATAGTATTATACTGTAGTTTAAGCTTGCCTTTAATTACTGTATCAGTGGAAATATATTGTAAACAGTAAAGACGACTGATGGGTTATTGCGTTTAGCCAATAGAAACATTTCCAATGTGGACGTTTCTACTTTGGAATTATTAAGATTACTGCACCTTTAGAACCGTTCTCTGTCTTGCTATCTAGGATTGTAATTTTGTGTAATTATTCTTAATTTCACAGCCAGTTTAAGAATGAGAAAGCTTGGTAAACTGGAAAAGCAGAGCTGTGTTTCATCTATTTATTTAGTCAGCAGTGTACACAATGTTGTTTATTTGTTATTGCATCATAACAATGTTGACATAACCCTGCTGTTCATAGATTTGTTTAGCTTCATTCAACTGTTTCAATACGAAGATTTTATTACATAAATTTGAAGATGTTTTGTATTTTTAGTAACATCACTGGGGTTCCTTTATGCATCTTAGTACATCAATGAATTTTGTTTTTCAAAATGTGTTACCTATATAGATTCATATTAACCTTTATACAAAAATGAGAAACATTCAAAAGTCTTCTGAATAAAAGTCTTGCACACCCATACCAATGTTTGAAAATCTAATGTAAATACAGGTAATTAGAGAATGGGAAGTAAGCCTTCAGAACTGGACAAGAAACATCACTGAAACAATGCACTGAGGGCTATTGTACATGGTCCTATCAACTATAAAGGCCATTGTCCAGGCTGTGTAGATGCACACATATATATTATTTTGTTTGAAGACATGTTCAAAAATGTATATTCTAATATGCAAATCACTTTTATTATTATTTTTTTATTTGTATCTATTTATATTCTGTAAATTTATTATTTTGACTGAAAAAAGGCAGTTATGCAATTATTTGGCTGGGAGTCAAAAATAATTGTGTTATCTTGAAAATAATCGGAAGCACACTGTCACACACTTTATTTGGTTAAAAAAGAAGAAAGTGTTTTCTTTTTAAATGGTACATACTGCACTTATGGAACAGAAATAAAGAGAATATAAGAAAATCTGATCTTTTTTAATGCATTGCATTCTATAAATAGCATAGTACACATTCCTTTTAAATGCGTTAGCTTTATATCGCCACGTAATATTTTTTCTATTAAAACATTTTGAAGTGCCATCGTTTTTCTCGCAAAAAAAACCTGCTAGCAAGCCTTAAACTTTCCATTATGGAACCCTATCTCCTTACTCACATTTGACCTCTCCTGAATGACTAGGGTCCTTGGAGTTGAACAGACAAGCCATTAATAAAAGTCCAGAGTTAGTTATGGAACTGCCATGTCGTCCTGTCACTTGAGAACAAATTAATGTAATCTATTTATCTTCCACGCCAAGGTCAGGGGGGCTGGAATAACTGTTTATGAAACAAAAGGATGAGGGATCATGGATGATGTTCTCAAACTGACAGCATCATTTGTTTTATGTGCTGCCTTGATAAAGTTCATAACAATCAATTTGATAACAAAACTCCAGAACGTTAAAAAGAGAATTTTCTTTTAAACTCTTAATAATCAGAGGTGCTGATTTCAATTAACAAGTGGTAAGTGCTTGGAATACAAAGTTTCTGCCTGGGTTAGCATTAAAAAAAAAAATAATAATAATAATAAATTTAGAGAAATCAGATAATGCATACCAGCATATTCTGGAATTCTTACCTTTTATACATTGATAGAAACACAAAAAGCTAAATGTCAAGGTAACTGCCCTATGTTAATTGAGCTTTCACTTGTATAAAGGGAGTAGATATAAGCACGTGAGTGCACAACGCTTTTGTTTCAGCAGAACGAGAGTAAATAATAATAATAATAATAATGACGTTTCGGAATTCATTAATTTTTCAAGGTCTGTGTCAGAGAGGGGTGGATAATGTGCAGAAGTCTCTTTTTCTGTAGCGTTTACAAACCGCTAAAAATACATTATTTGAAGTGACAAAGTCAGGGTGAGTATTATTTTCAGTTTTTCCATCTTCCAGTTCATTTAATTGTTCTTCGTCCAAATTGGAATGTCTACATACTACTTTTAGGATTTTTTTTTTTGCTGGTAATTGGTCACTCATTTTTACAGTTACTGTACATCTGTAACTATAAACAAGATGGCTACCTGTTCTATAAATTATGTGTAGCAGTGCAGTGATTTCGAATATGTGACTTACAAACCGCTAACCAAGATCATGCAGAAGTCTCTTGACACAGGGGTTGTGCCAACAGACTGAAAAATTGCAAATGTAATACCGATCCAAAAAAGGGAGACAAAACCGAACCAGGGAACTACAGACCAATAAGTCTGGCTTTTATTATATGTAAACTTATAGAAACTATAATAAGATCCAAAATGGAAAATTACCTATATGGTAACAGTATCCTGGGAGACATTCAGCGTGGTTTTAGGAAAGGGAGATTATGTCTAACTAACCTGCTTGATTTTTTTGAGGATGCAACATCGACAAAGCATACAACATGGTTTTTTTAGATTTCCAGAAATCTTTTGACAAAGTCACGCATAAAAGATTAATTCTCAAACTGAAGGCAGTAGGGATTCAAGGAAATCCATGCACTTGGATTAGGGAGTGGTTAACATGTAGAGAACAGAAAGTATCGATTAGAGGAGAAACCTCAAAATGGAGTGAGGTAACCAGTGGTGTACCACAGGGATCAGTATTAGGTCCTCTGCTATTCCTCATCTACATTAATGATTTAGACTCTGGTATAGTAAGCAAACTTGTTAAATTTGCAGACAACACAGAAATAGGAGGAGTGGCAAACACTGTTGCAGCAGCAAAGGTCATTCAAAATGATCTAGACAGCATTCAGAACTGGGCAGACACATGGCAAATGACATTTAATAGAGAAAAGTGTAAGGTACTGCACGCAGGCAATACAAATGTGCATTATAAATATCATATGGGAGATACTGAAATTGAAGAAGGAATCTATGAAAAACACCTAGGAGTTTATGTTGACTCGGAAATGTGGGAAAGCTATAAAAAAGGCCAACAAGGTGCTCGGATATATTGTGAAAAGTGTTGAATTTAAATCAAGGGAAGTAATGTTAAAACTTTACAATTCATTAGTAAGACCTCATCTAGAATATTGTGTTCAGTTCTGGTCACCTTGTTACAAAAAGGATATTGCTGCTCTAGAAAGAGTGCAAAGAAGAGCAACCAGAATGATCCCGGGTTTAAAAGGCATGTCGTATGCAGACAGGCTAAAAGAATTGAATCTGTTCAGTACTGAACAAAGAAGACTACGCAGTGATCTGATTCAAGCATTCAAAATTCTAAAAGGTATTGACAATGTCGATGCAGGAGACTTTTTCGATCTGAAAAAAGAAACAAGGTCCAGGGGTCACAAATGGAGATTAGATAAAGGGGCATTCAGAACAGAAAATAGGAGGCACTTTTTTACACAGAGAATTGTGAGGGTCTGGAACCAACTCCCCAGTAATGTTGTTGAAGCCGACCCTGGGATCCTTCAAGAAGCTGCTTGATGAGATTCTGGGATCAATGGGCTACTGACAACCAAACGAGCAAGATGGGCTGAATGGCCTCCTCTCGTTTGTAAACGTTCTTATGTTCTTAAGACTCCAACTGTCCTTGTTGGCAAATGTATCTAATATTTGACTGGCTTGATGTTCTCTGTGCTAATTTTCCATATGTACTTGGCACAATGTTGCGCACACAAACTGATGTATAAATCTCACTGAAGAACTATATCAGCGATCAAATTCATTATGATGACAAACACTTCCTGAGCATATTATCTAAATTCACCAGAGTAAAAACATGATTTAGGCTCATTCTGTATTTGGCAGAACAAATTCTATCAAACAGTGCTTTTTTAAATAATCTTGTTTTCTCTACAGTCTTTAAAGAGACAGTCTTCCAAAATGTAATTTATTCCAGTGCACCTGTTTACTGTAATTCCATGTTTTAGTCTTCCTTGCACTCTACTGTGTTTACCTTGCTGTTTATTGGTGGAGAGGAGTGCACAAAGGAAACATTGCATGCATTACACCGTGTAACAATTTTTTTTTTTTTTTTTGGTTCCTGGGTAGTAAGTGTTATTTCCTAATTGCTTATGCCTCAAAAGTATAGAAAATGGCTATTATTCCCCACAAACTTTGCTTTTGTGACCAGGACAGTGATATTTTGAAATGTACCTATTTCCAATGAGAAAACGGGCAAATTTGTGTCTTTTCGTTCACATAAAGTCAGAAAAAAACAACATATGAATCCAAATTAACATGTATTTATACTAAAGTAATACAAAAATGACTACAAAAGATTTAGAAGTGAGTAGTTTTTCGAGATTAATCACTTTCATGAATCAGCCCCCAAATGTAGTCTCCGATCATGTTCTCGTTATACTGTCCTTGGTAGCGGCGTTCAAAGTCCAGTATATCCTGGTGGAAGCGCTCGCCTTGCTCCTCCGAGTACGCTCCCATGTTCTCCTTGAATTTATCAAGATGAGCATCAAGGATATGGACTTTGAGGGACATCCTACAGCCCATTGTGCCGTAGTTCTTCACCAGATTCTCAACCAGCTCCACATAGTTTTCGGCCTTGTGATTGCCCAGGAAGCCCCGAACCACTGTGACAAAGCTGTTCCAAGCCGCTTTCTCCTTACTAGTGAGCTTCTTGGGGAATTCATTGCACTCCAGGATCTTCTTTATCTGTGGTCCGACGAAGACACCGGCTTTGACCTTTGCCTCAGACAGCTTAGGGAAGAAGTCTTGAAGGTACTTGAAGGCTGCCGACTCCTTATCTAGAGCTCTGACAAATTGTTTCATAAGGCCCAATTTGATGTGCAGTGGTGGCATCAGCACCTTCCGGGGGTCTCAGCCGTACTCATCATACTTCAAGGCGTCCAGCAAGGTCTTGATGCTGTTGTAATCCTCTTTGAGGTGCACCGAGTGAGCCAGGGGAAGAGACGGGTACTTGTTACCATTATGGAGCAGCACGGCTTTGAGGCTCCTGGATGAGCTGTCAATGAAGGACAGTATAACGAGAACATGATGGGAGACTACATTTGGGGGCTGATTCGTGAAAGTGATTTACAGTATAATCGTAAATCTCGAAAAACTACTCACTTCTAAATCTTTTGTAGTCATTTTTGTATTACTTTAGTATAAATACATTTTAATTTGGATTCATATGTTGTTTTTTCCTGACTTTATGTGAACGAAAAGACACAAATTCGCCCATTTTCTCATTGGAAATAGGTACATTTCAAAATATCACTCCTGGTCACAAAAGCAAAGTTTGTGGGGAATAATAGCCATTTTCTATACTTTTGAGGCATAAGCAATTAGGAAATAACACTCACTACCCAGGAACAAAAATTGTGTTACATAGTGTTATCCTAGGAATGTTGCATACAAGCACTCAAAATGAAGTCTGTATTGGAATGGAAACATTCAAGGAAACTTTTTAGCACACACTGTAAAAGATTTCTAGTAATGTTTGTCAAAATATTACCATATTATTATTATTACCCAGGGCGACTTACAGCTGTATACAAAATAAAATACATATCAAGAATTACAGTACAATTAAGAGCAAGCTACAAAATACAATGACTTCAGTTCTAATAAGAGCAAATACAAAACACAGTACGATTTGATATCGGGGCAATTCAAGAGCAGATAAAAGTGTTGAGGGTTAGATACGAGTACAAGTAAAATATAAAATACTACACACTGGATTAAGTGCAGGATAAAATACAGTAATATAGGGAGCAGATAAGTGCAAGTTAAAGTGCATTAAAGGCAGAGTGCTATATTGTCCAGAAGGGAAAAGTTGAGTTTTACAGGTGTTGTCTGAAGAGGTGCGTCTTGAGGAGGCGCCGGAAGGTGGTCAGGGACTGAACAGTCCTGACATCCGTAGGAAGGTCGTTCCACCACTGAAGGGTGAGGGTGGAGAAAGAGCGGGCTCTGGAGGCAAGGGAGCATAGAGGAAGTAAAACAAGTCTTCTAGTACAAGTGGAGCGGAGAGGTCGGGTGGGGGTGTAGCGAGAGATGAGGGTCTGGAGGTAGCTGGGTGCAGTCTGGTCTAGGCATCGGTAGGCGAGTACAAGAGTCTTGAACTGGATGCGAGCAGTGATCAGGAGTCAGTGGAGTAAGCAGAGCAAATTCCCAGAGTATTACTGGGAACGTGTGATGACATATTCCACATTTTATCTGCAGTTCCTATAAGCTTTTCACTCTGACTGTGTGCGGTATTAAATAATAAGTAATGTATTTAAAAGACTCCAGTGCTTAAAACCCACTGCTCTTTCTCCAAAATGGTGGGCTAGCTGTTTATAAAAATAGAAACACTTGCCAGTAAAGTGCATAATGCATAGGTATAAAACAAATGAAGATTGAGTGTTGTGTGTAACTGTTGTAATAATGTGTTGTCCACACATTTTATTATACGAGAGGCCACTTTGATGTAGTTGAACAACATAAGTGCAGTAATGGGTTGACCAACTCCATGAGGCTGTCCATTGAGGCTTTGCCTTGGGATTCCAGTTCAATAGTGATTTATTTCAGTCATTGTACAGCAGTTCTGGTCTCTACTGTTAAAGCTAGACTTATTGGTCTCCTAATTGTTTCAGTAAATTGCAGCGGTTCTTTCAGCAACAACAACAAAACAACAACTTGGCTGACTGCAGCTCAGAGACACGGAACGGTTATACAAGAGGCTGTGCCCTCTGCAGAAATGACTTAAATATGAATAACATCTTCAGAAAAAAAGTACATGAGGAGAAAACAACAAGATAAAAAGGGCACCTGGAAAATTAGGTTACATCTTTCTGTGTGAAGTACAGAAGTCTTCCCAACTGGAATCCTATTCAATGGACTAAACAGATGTATCTGAAGTTATTTTCATGTATTACTTTCTCCAGGTAGTTGTTGTTGTATAATGTGGGAATCCAGGTCTCCAGTTCAGGTTGTCTGGAAGTCTGTTTATATCACAATGCCATGCAATAACATACATATAGTACATACAATTCCACCAAGGTGATCCGATGGAGTAATATGAAAACAGAAGCCTCATATGTATTGCTTAGAAGGCAAGGTAAAATAGAAGAATTAAAGAACAAAAACTGAATATGATATTTTTTGTAAAATTCCCTGTGTAGACATACAACTGCTCCTGAAAATGAGCTGTTGTATTACAGTGGGATTCGCACTAGTAAAATATGTAAACGTTATACCTTTCTGCCTGATTTCCCCCTTCTTTTTGGCTTCAGGCTATTTGATTGTAGTGCTCTATCCAAAAACACTGGGAGCGAGTGTGCAGTCATTTTTCTCATCAAGAGATTTTGCTTGTGTTTGTCCAATTCATTACTGCCGTGATCCTCCGCTGACAAAGAAGAATGGCTTTAATAGGAGCACAGTCTCTCCAGTCCAGAATCCGAAGAGGATCAAGTTTGGAAGTGGTAGTTATACTCTTACACACGTGATTGTTTCAATAGACATATGGCTTTCCAAAGGAACATTTTAAATCCTAAACAACGACATCAGCCACAGAAACCCTGAAAAGACATATCAACCCCAGAAAACCTGTATTAAATGATCAAATGAGAATGCTGCTTTACAGATAAATATCTACAGTGTAGCGAAATGCTGTTGCTCTCAGACTGCGTTCCACAGATAGCTGTTTAAACTGTTATCAGCTTCCCCAGTTATAAGCTGAGACACAACAGCAAAGTAAAAGCTTCATTCCAGTTAACACATAGTAGTTCGTTTTCTAATATGCTTCCTATTTTGCAGTGTAATGACTTGCATATAGCTTGAGGCATGTGCTTATACCAGTACTAATTACTCTCTACATAGAATATTTTTCTTGTTAAACAGGCTCTTTGAAGTGGAAATTAATTATGTCGCGAGTCTGTCAGAGTGACAATAATGCGATACACTTGCCAAAATGTACCACATTGGATGTGGCTGTAGCTACCAACTGTCTTGAAAGACAACAGCAATTAGCCTGTTAATGGGGAAAAAATGCATGCACACATACACATTATGAAATTCAATGGATAACTAAAGTGAAATTCATGTATCTAGTTGTCATATTCAGATGAGGACCATTTATTTTTAATTTACAGTATCTTCATTGACTCCACTGTGAGTGGTCTTATCTTTGTTTGAATTCTAATTGCATTTTACGGCAATAAAACTCCAAGTTCATAATTGCACAAATCCTCTTTTTATGCCAGGCTAGTATACAGGGCTAATATTAAAAGGGGTGTGATACAATCACATAAATGAAACTGAAAACCCTATTTCTGTATCCCAAATAGTCAGGAGGACAGAAGATCAATGACTTATTTTCATCTGCCGAAAGCATGCTTGCATGGCTCACTCTGTACCCCAAACAGTAGTTCTTTTACTGGATGATTCACTGGGTACTTTGTAACCTGCCGATTATTATTAGTAGTAGTAATAGTCGTAGCTGTAGCACCTCCAAAAAAAGGTGCATTCTTGTCCCATATAACATATATAAAAGGGCCAATAACAATCTTATTCCAATTAAATTGATGCATCTCTCCCTGGGGTATTCTGACTTCTGACGTTGACACTTTGACACACGTCAAATTTCTCACCAGGCAGGTAAAAGTAGCAGGATTTCACAATGCTAGCAATCAATGCTTTTTGAAATGAAAATTATATTTTAGCATAAAAAAACAAAAATAAATGACTTGGTTATTTACAGTAGGTATGCACATACAGTAAACTACAGACTATGGGTACATGCATGCTGTATCCAAGAATTCTGCTTTCCAGTTACAACTTTTAACTGCTGGACACATGCTCTGGATACTGGCTTCTTTTATTTTGGGCACAAAGAGAAGCCAGGATGCCTAGGGGATTGCCAGCTGCATTCTCCTCCTATTGTGGTTGGGGTGCAGCTCTCGGTTTGGGAGTGACATGTCTTACACTGAAGTGAATACTAATAGCAGTTTCACTGTACAAGACTCGATTTACTGAATTAGGTAACACAGGAATGCTAACGTGATTAATTAATAGCAACAGACTGAAAACACTAAGTTGGGCCAAGCAAAACCCTTGCTTTTTAATCTAATCATATACCGTCAATGTTAATGGCCTGGCTTTTGGGACGCACAATCTCTTGCTTTTTACTGTTCTTTGAGCTCTCTGCAGTGAATTGCAACAAGGTCTGTGAAATCCAGTTAATCACTGACTACATAAATAAATATTGTATTATAAACAATATTAAGAATAAACCTGGAATTATACTCTCTGGATGCTTGATATAATGTCAATGTACAGTTTACACTTTGCGTCATTAAATAATAGTCTTTTCAGCACGGAGAATCCACAATGTATGAATGGCAATGAATGAATGATGATGATTACATTTGCAGATGATTTATGAACTGTGGAGGGCACTGGAATTACATGAACAGTTACATGCATCCCAGTGCCGCAGATAGGAAGTGACTATGAGCCACCTCCCCCCAAAAAGACAAGGCCCCCAAACCATGAAAGGAGAATAATAATAAATAATTAACGCACCCCACAATGGCGAGATAAATTTGGCCGGAAGCCTCGTCCGTGGGTGCCCGACGGCTACCTGCGTGAGGCCGGCTGGAAAAACATGAACAGTTACATGCATCCCAGTGCCGCAGATAGGAAGTGGCTGTGGCCACCTCCCCCTGAAAAGACGAGGCCGCCAAACCACAGTGGCGCCCTGCCATCTATCCCTCAAATATCGAATTTAATGAAAATCAGCAGCTGAGACATGGCCCATCCCCCAGAGCATGACTGCGCTGGGCGAGAGAACCCAGCCTCTCCAACCTGACCACTCACCCCACAGAACTAAATACGAACCGCTCAGCACTCAGGTAAGAAAAAAACCCTACTCACATATAATTAATTTTTTGAGGGGAAACCTCAAGGAATCCGTGGCTGCTGTCGTTAGACAGCAAATACACTACTAATACAGCATCAGTTTTCCCCATTATATTTTTTGTACCCTCAGGGTGAGTTTCAGAGGACAGGTACAAGGGCCCCTCTCCTGTTTCCGTTCCCTGTCAATCTCTCCCGTTCCTGTCTTTTGACTCTCTGTCAATATTCATTCCCTTGTCATTCTCCCTATTTAAACCTTGGTTCTCGTTCTGTTTTCTCTTCTTGCTTATTTCTCCCTTTTTCCTTCTCCTTTGCCAGTCTCCCCCGAGGGGGGACTCCCAGCCAGCAGCGCCGGCCCCCTTCTCATCAGCAGTTCCAGTCTCCAGGGGAGACCTCTCCCCAGCTTTCCTTCCATTCATATGTCCATTATTCCCTCCGGGTGACACTATTTCAGCGAGGCTTGCGGTCCCCTGATCGCAGGGGGGTTGGGTGGGGAGTTGGACGACACAACGACTCCCAAGCACTCTTCCCATCCACTGCCATCTTAAAATGCACTAGGTCTGGCCCTTGCTCCTGTTCCGTGAAATTGACAGTAGGTCAACATTCAGACAGTGTCGTGTCTGTCTACTGAGCTGATTTTGAAAAGAACTCCAACTCTTTTCCATAAAGACCACGTTGAATTTCCCAATTCCCAAAATGTTGTAATAAAAAAAAAATAATAATAATATGAAAGAAAAAAAAAATCATGGTGCCTAACATATAACAACATCAGCACATTTGGCTTGCCACTGAAAAAGATTTTGAAGATTAATAAAAAATAATAATTACACAGTTCACCTTGCAAAAATATATACTGTATATTGTAGGGGGGGGGGGGGGCGGAGTGAATCATTCAGATTTCAAAGAAATCAACCTAGTCTGATCCCGTAACAAAGCATAAAACAGGTAATCCCGTGGATTGCACCTTCACTGACTGATGTGTAAATGAAGTTCAGCAAAAATAAATGATGTCTTTGAAGCCTGTGCCTCTGGTATGCATGACATGTGTGTGATTAAGTGAAGGCACTCGTATTACTTAAAAATTAAACTCAAATATATTTTCTCTCAATCCTAGGGTCACCAGATTTACAGAGTGAAAAACCGGGATATTTTTGTTTCTTCAGTTCTTGACGCGGTAGCAACTCTGAAGCAGTTAAAATGAGTGCCTATAATAACACAATCATAATGGAATAGTTAAACATCAGGTGTATTTATTGCAGATCACAACAATCCATTGTTCCCTCTATTGTCCTCTGACCAAACACGTTAAATATTTAAAAAGCCAGGTTATAAAAATGTGTATATCATATTTTTTTTAATGACTCTGTTAATCAAACAGGGACAATCCCAGTTTTCCCGGGGTGTCTGGGAACCCTACTTAATCCTGTCCAACAGTACCCCTACTTTCTTAACAGCATTTAGTTATTTTTTGCATTCAATATTGCTTTTGAAATTTAAATAAATAAATAAATATATGTTATGCCCCAATTTGATAAACTGTCTATTTTTCAAAATAGGCAACCTTTTTTTACTGATAGTTTACTAGTGATTTATTCAAAGTAGGTAGACGTTTTTGTAAAACAAGTTCTTGCTTATTTTGCTAAATAAGCAAAATAGAGGGCCTATATTATACAAAACAGGAAGCATATTTGCCAGTTTTGCAGTTACTGTTTTTTCTTTTTTTTTAATAGCTCATATTTTTAATATGCAGAAATAGTGTGCTAAGATAAATTAGTAAATATTCGTTAAGAACTAGAAAGCCACCTTTATACACCATGTAACTAAATCTACAAAACTACATAGCAGTTTCACTTGAATTCATAATTTACTTATTTGCACATTTCTGTGCTTCTTATTATCACAGTAGCAGCAGTTGCATTTATATATATATATATATATATATATATATATATAGTGCGATAGCAGGGAGGGGGTTAAAGCCTCCCTGAAGAAAAACATGTAAAAATGCACATTTGTTTAGTTTAATTGTTTTGGTTTATTGTTAATCAGTTTTTGTTAATTGTTTAATTGTTTAACTGTTTTATTGTTTAACTATCCCCTGCACCTGGGCGGTAATTGGGAATTGGGACCAGGTGCAGGGTATAAAGGACAGGCAGTCAGATTAATCGGGGCTGCTGTGTAGAAAGAGGCAGATGAGGTGCTCTGCTTCCGAGCAGTCTGTAGAGAAGTAAGTGCTGTGTTAAGCCCACGTGGGTTTTTGGGTGTGGTGGGCAGGTAAACGGCTTAGCCGTCCTGCAAGTTAGTCAGGGAATAACCTGTTTTGTTAGCGCTCCAAAACGGAGCGCTAACAAAACAGGTTGAAAAATATAGCGCAATCGCAGAGAAAATTCAAAGTTCCTGTGTGTTGGGTTGTATTTTTAAAGGGGCACGAACCCGTGTGGCAGCGGTCTTTTACAATATATATAAAGTGAAAATGAATCACCTGCTTTGGCAGCACTGGGGTCTATATAAAGTGATCTAAGTGTTAGAGGATCTTATTACCCGTCTTTTAAATCGTTGAACAGGATCCTATGTAGTTATATGTTATTTTATAGACAGCAGTGCATAAAGAGATGTTTCATAACCATGGTACACAATTTGTAATTATTTAATTTGCAGCGTTTAGATTCAGATCAACTGAATAGGTTCCGCCGTGGTAACTACAGTCTTGCAAGGTATGATGTTCATAGATACCCAGTTAACAATCATATTAAAATATGTTTTAATGCACCCACAATCTGATGATTAAAGTAACTGCTAAAAGAATATATTGGTTGCTGTAGCATGGTGGTAGCTCTGCACAGGGAATTCAAGTTTCTTTTGAGCTTTGTTTCTATTTTATATTGATAATAGTCACTTCCTACCATGCAGCTCAGGTGCTCAGCGAGAATGTACTGACAGCCAATTGTTTGACAGGGCTTGGTCAGGTTTTGGTTGAGTGGGAGTCCCTGATTGGCTAGAGGGGTGTATCCTGAGGCACTCCCAACCACAAAGGGAGGTTGCACTGAACACTCACTCTCCTCCTAAAATCGCCTCTACAGCACATCTGCTGCATGCATCCATGTCTGGCTGAAAGTGTTTGGCTCAAGAGAGTTATCAGTGACGGCATTGCCTAGCCTGAAATGTGAGAGTGAAATAAAACAAGACAGTGGACAATAGCAACAAGTCACTGTGTGTGTAACTCGGGATCGTCAGAACTGAGATCGCCGGGAACGTAAACCAGGACTTGTGTTTGTAGCAGGGCGAGTTTATAGGATCCGGTTACCCATCTCCGATAGTATAGCAAGGGTTCAGTTCAGCCTTTTAACAGTGGGAACCCTCCTTCTAGTGGAGATAGCGCATGGCCCGAGCTTGGCCACCTTTTATTTATTAGCTGTGTTTTGAAATGTGTTTTGTTTTGGGACATTTTACATTGCTGGTACCCTAGTGGCGGCCACGTACCACTGCACTACATTGTGTGGCGTGACAACGTCAAATAACTGTCTCTGTGTCCTTGCCCAGTGAATACCCACAACAATTAGAAAGGACCCTTTCACACTTGGTGGCAGCTGTGGGATTCATTGGCCCTGCTGTGACAAGGCATCGCTGTAAGGCTATATGGACACAGAGCAATTCTAAAAATTAGCCATTTTCCTAATCTTATAACAAAATAAAATGACTTAGAAAAGAAAGGTTCACATAGCCAGAACATTAGTATCCCTTGATGTAGAGAACCTCAAATAAAGCTTTTTCACAATGATGAATAATAGCTTGTTAATCTCTAGTCTTCCAAACAATTACTGCAAATGGCTTGTCAGGGACGTAGCAGCTCTGAGGCACCTTGGATACCGGGCTACTTCAAAGACAGTTTATATAGCAAAGATATGCATTGTGAATGTTGCAGACTGCCTTTGATCTTGTAACTGTTCCAGAAAAAATACTTGAAAGCGTATGTAGGTGTGAGTGGTGACAACATAAGATACATGTCTCTATCACCATTTGTTTCAGCTGTTTGTTAAATATAATCAACAATCCTTGCATTTTCAAGAGGATCCATGTCTGTTTCATGTGATTTCAACAGTAATATCTAATCCAGTATTAAGATGCCTACAATGTTATGCTTTCCCTGAGATTTTAATGGCAGCCTGTTTGTTTTTCTCTACTGACTACAGCAGCAGCAGCAGCAGCATCAACCACAGTAAAGACAACAACATTGCACTGAACACTGAACTATTTTTAGCGTTACATAATCTAATGATTAAGGCTAGTAGTTTAACATATATATATATATATATATATATATATATATATATATATATATATATATATATATATATAAACATTTCAATTGTTAATCCAAAAAATGTAATGTAGAGCCTTAAGATAAAATATCAAAAATGCCTTTTAATGTTACCAATGTTCATGAAAAATAAATGAACCTGTAAGTCCCACTGTACATATATATATATCGTTAACAATATACGCCTCCACAGTCTGTAACCTCCACAAAAAAGTATGGTCTCTTTCGGACGCTGCTTCTTTAAGTTGCAGTCTCGTAAATGAGCAGCCGATTGAGTAAAATATGACAGGTTTAAACAAGGGCACTGCAATGTGTGACCTGAGGATGATTTTTAGTGAAGTGCATTAGAAAACATTGATGTCAGTCAGTATAACCACTACTTTCAGAAGTAACTTTTCTTCTTCTTCTTCTTATTATTATTATTATTATTTATTTCTTAGCAGACGCCCTTATCCAGGGCAACTTACAATTGTTACAAGATATCACATTATTTTTACATACAATTACCCATTTATACAGTTGGGTTTTTACTGGAGCAATTTAGGTAAAGTACCTTGCTCAAGGGTACAGCAGCAGTGTCCCATACCAGGGATTGAACCCACAACCCTCTGGTCAAGAGTCCAGAGCCCTAACCACTACGCCACACTGCTGCCTTTCTTACAATTGTATTAGTTAGTAACACACCTGTAAGCGACTGGGAATGGACAGCACTGTTTCTAAATCGAACAACACAAGCAGTGAAAAACTCTCCGGTTCCTGCAGGTTCCTGTTTGTAATATATATTTTATCACTGCACTGAAGTCTTTCATCTTAGATTATATCAATAATTTAATGCCAGTGGTTGTAAAATGCTTTAACAAAGATTTTAATAGAAGGTTGTACAATTGCCACTTTTACCATGGCACAGCAGGTTAATGGACTGAGTTCATGGCTTCATTTCTCTTTTTGTATGTAAGAAACTGCCTTAAAACTCTCCATGGTTATTAATTGATTCAAGAATCTCAATTTTTCTCTTAGTTAATTCATGATACATCAGATTTTTTTTTAGATTACAGCAAAGCTCAAAGTCAAGGTTGGGTTCTGGTGTCCAATTTTACAAAGACCATCCCCATGAAGTACCTCTCCATTGCTACAACAACCACACATGATAACACAGGGCTGATCTAAATGCAACAGTTACAGAAAAGTCTATGATCCTCAATCCAACAGCACACTCTCTTCCTAAGACTTGCACAGAACCTTTGTAGTTGTAATAAAAAAAGTTATAGAAAGTAAATATCAAGGATAAAATGCATCCTTAATCTACTTTTTAAATTTAACATTAGATTGATTATCAGATAATGACAATGTATTCATTAAGCATCAAAGTACAGTAAACTTCAGTATTTATCCGTCAATGCAAATTATTATTGTTATATATTGTGGGTTCAGTGACACAAATTGCACAGAAACGCTTAAGGGGAGAATCAAAACTGCCAATGACTTCTTTATTTGCTTATTACAGACGAACTCCGACTCTTGGCAGGGTCTTACTATGTATACATTAATGTTCCCAACTAACACTTCTGGGTGGAACCCAGTACAAAATGTTCCTACCTTATTAACTATACAACAGTTATATAATGGTGAAACTGGAAAAATATACATACAAATAACATGAAAGTCTCCTTAAATACAGTATAATAAGCCTTAAGTTGTCATAAATCACAAGGAGTCCGCTCTAATTAATGATAATCTGCAACTGCTGCTTTCCAGTATGACCAGTGTGAGAAACGTACACATTATGTCCTGAAACAAAAATAAAATAAAACAAAACAGAACTGCTTGTGCATCAAAGGCATTTGATGGTAGGGTTACCAGGCACTGCACATTAAGAGACTTGGGTTCATTTGATTCATGTTCTTTTTCACAGGCTTACAAATTGTGAATAACTCTTCATATTGATCCGTGTTAAGATCGATGCGTGGCTTTTCAGTCTACATTTGATTTTGCAACAAAGAACAGAAGTTCCACAAAAACCTTTCTCAGTCAGACTATGAATTATTGTTTTTTAAATACCTTCAACATGGTGGTGCATGAGCAGTTTCAGAACTGGTTTGCATCAACCATTAGACCACTGAAGCTGACACGCGTGCTACTGAAATATCTGAGCAGTAGCACTTTATGTGTTGGCATGTTTTATTTCCCCATGTTTATTTAGCCTTTGCCTACAGTTTTGAATCTACTGAGCAGACTACAATACCCTAAGCCTTCATACATCTCATCTGTCATTAACTATCAAGGTTGCTCTTGGTGCAGCCACTGAACTAACTGAGTTCTGGATTTTCCTTCCTAGGGCAGGTGTTGAATTTGAGCTCATGCATTTTTAAAGTAAAGGTGAAATACTCTGTTTATTCTTGTATGTTTTTCTTCAGCTGGTAGAGGGATGTAACATGCTTTATAAACCTATGATCTCCGCTGGTGTCTTCTATTACAAAATAAGTGCAAAATATTCGGATCGATAGTGTCACATTACGGTCCTCATGATTTATGGCACTTTTAGCCTGCAAGGTGGCCTAATTCATCGTGCTTCAGCCAAGACTGTAAACAGATACTCTGTGCGCGATTAAATAAACCATTTGCTATTTATATAACACAGAAGTAATCTGAAGTATACCCAAAGGTTAATGTGAATATTCCATGTTGTGACAATTACAAATGTGTAACTGTTAGCATTGACTTTTAACAGGGATGGTAATATAAATTGCAGAGTTGGAAATTGACAAATGTCTCCATAGATAGTTGTATTTTTTAAACATCTTAAGAAAAGTTTAACATTAACTGTTTTAAATAAAAGACCCACCTTTGTAGACTGCACTTGTAGATCTTTTGATCTACCCCTTCTACTATGTAACCCTGTACTGCCCTGTAACACCTGTAAGTCGCCTTGGATAAAGGCATCTGCCAAATAAACTAATAATAATAATAATAATAATAATAATAATAATAATAATAATAATAATAATAATAATAATAATAACATGGTAGAATAATCTTACAAAACAATAGTGATCTCAATGGACAACAGCATACTTTAACCACTGAGCACCATTAACACCAAACCAAATCTTTTTCTACGACTACTTATGTTATACGTGCATTCTCTGGTATGTTGAATTTCATCGTTTACTATTCCAACCCTGCTGACACCTTCTGATTTGAACCAACAGATGTGCACAAACCCATTCAGACAGAACTATCGCAAGAAATCCCTGTTTCAATTTGTTCACCCAAGTCGTGCGCATTCAGCAGCTTGAGAACAGCTTGAGAACAATTGACCACATTCCGGCGCCTCCTCAAGACTCACCTCTTCAAAGAGCACCTGTAGAACTCCTCTGTTTGTATCCTGGGACACTATCACCCTTCATGTAAATGTGCTTTATTTTGCTCTCATCTGCCCCCTATTTTACTGCATTTAATCCTGTACTTCAGAATACTGTAATCTGCCAAGTGTTTAACCTGTAGTACTTTGTATTTAATCACATCCTGATGTAACTATCACTATTTAATCATATCCTGATGTAACTATCACTATTATCTGCTGTATTATTGAATTGTGGTTTGTCACACTTGTACTTTGCTTGAACAAAAGTTATTGTATTTCTTGCTCTTATTGTATTACTGTATTGTAACACTTGAAATGTATTTGCTTACGATTGTAAGTCGCCCTGGATAAGGGCGTCTGCTAATAAATAAATAATAATAATAAATAATAACAATTTCAATTTGAAATCAAATTCTTATTCTCAATGTCATATATTTCTAAGCTTCCATATGCACCTCATTTCTCTGGTAGCCTCTTAACAACAGAACCCAATGGCAACCATCTCTCAACCTTTTGGTCAAATCACTCTGATAGGATTAGAGAAATGTGCTTTGTTTTCTTTTTATTACTCTCCAATGTCTCCTGAATTATTACCTTGTGCATCTGGACTTGGTCCACTCAACAGCCCGTTATTTTTTACTGTGGCTTGTCTCTACCCCACCTGTCAGACCCTTATTACTCATTTTAGACTCTCATTAGACATTGTTCCAAATCTCCTCTCCCCGAACATACAACCTGGCATGCCCTTTTCCTGTCAACTGTCTTTCAAAAAGTGGATGTAAAACAATCAGAAATCCCTCCTGCTCTCCAGTCCTAGCCCTAATGTCAGTATTCCATAGCTGTTCCCAACGTTAATGTCTCCCGACCCGGGAGCCAGCTTTGATTCTGCTGACTTCATTTGACCCTAGTTTGCAATTCATGTGCATTCTTCAGTGGCATACCTACCCCATGTTTCAGCCTGAAAGATGATTAAATACTCTTTCACTTATTTTTTTTTTTTATTATAATGTTATATATTAATATGAAAGGGGAATGGTTTAATGCTGTTCTGCTTTGGTGAGGGTTATCTATAAAAACATGATTGCAGTGAAAGGGTGTGCGCGATAAATCTAGATTTACTGCCCCATTTACTAACAGAGAATGCATGAATTTATGTGCACAGTATTTGGCTAATTTTCATACCATACCGTGCACTCTACATGTATTGTGAGCGATAATTTAATGTGCACGATAATGTCAGAGACTTAACTGTGACCATTGTGATATCAAAAACCCCAGCAGTCCGGGTGTATCTTTTGGTCAGCAGCTTATTGTGAAGGTGGAGGTGGCTTACATTGACCGAAAATGAGCGATCAACAGACACAGCACTCAGCAGGGGACAGGCAGAGGCAATGTAAAGTGAAACTGTACTGCTTATCTTTTAATTTTAACATGTATTCCTTGTCTGATGTAAATTAAAAAAAAGCCTTTTTCCTTTCTCCTTTAATGCCCATTAGTTTCTAAAATTGCATTGATGTACTGTATCGTTTTGGAATTTTTCTTTAAAACAACCCACCTCTTTAATATAACACGCGTATTCAACATGGGCAGTCTGCATTGTATGAGTGGCATTCCCATTAAGCCAATCACAGCTCACAGAAATAGCAAAATAGCCAATCAAATAGAACACAGGATCCATTTCCTCACGCACATTGTAAATCAGACAGACTGCTCTGACAGGACGGGGACAGCATAGGGCTGTACAAATAAGAACATTTGTGTATCATTGGCATAAAAAATGAAAGTCCATGCAATGATGCTGAAATAAAATGACGTAATGGTAATATTTAAACATAATGGACCGGCAATACAGCCCTGAGGAACCCTGAAGAGAACTTCAGGCAGCAAATTGCTTTCTGTTTAGCAGATAGGACAGAAGCCAGCCTGGAACTCAGCTAGATGACCCAACAGAACTGTTCAGAACCCTTGGGAGGATCTGAGAGAACTGCATGATCCACCAGATCAAAGGCTGCACATAGATCTAACAGTAGAAGACATTTTAGTGAGCCTGAGTAAATCAGGGTTTATCAGTACATCATTTACAACACAAAGGCTCTTCCACCTGCAGGCAGAAAGGCCGGTAGCTGATTAACAATTTCACTACAGAACCTTTGCTAAAAATGATAGCCAACAGAACAAGGAGTAGATGGGATTTCTAAAAAAAAAAGGAAAATCCTTTGGATGTAGTTTAAGAAAGGTTATTTAGTATCGTGAAAGGTAGAACCATTGGAGGATATCCAGTTCTGTCTGAAAGACACTTCACAAACGATCAATGATATCAGTCAGTTATTTATTAAATACTATACTTGAAGCTCCCAGAAATTGCTGCAGCCTACCTGCCTACATTTCATTACAGCTAATCTCCATTTTCTCACAGTCAGTCTTGCTGTGTTTGAAAAACACAAATGCTAGGAAGGATAACGACATGTTGAGTTTTTGTAGAAGTAGTGTACAGACTGAGGGTATGACTTGGTTTTAAAAAATGATGTGATGCACTAAGTCAGAATGTACTGTATATAAAATGTCACCTTTATCTTTTTAACCCCCCCGCGAAATATTCTCTCTGCTTCTGTAAGAGCAGCAGCTGCTGTAATTTACAGATCTCTCTTGACTAAATGCAACACTGTCAGTTCCCTGTGTCAAGCACACACATCCTGTGCCATCAATTACAGCCTCTGCTCAACGGCTTGAAAGACATTTTCCCAGTTGCACTAATACCTCATGTTTTGGCTGCCATGGCAGAAAACAAATCTAGAGACATCACTTTTCAGGCTACAGTACTGGCACAATGGAGTTGGCTGATTACTACTTCTGCATGCATGGCATTTGCAGAGTGTAAACTTCAAATGCAAAATATATGAGCTGCCTTGTATTTCTGAAGCATTCAATCAATGAAGTGGCTAATCACACTCCAATTCAAGCACCGGAGTAAAGTGCTGTCAAATTAGTCCTTTACACATGCAGCTGTATACAACAGTACCTGCAACCTCTGTTAGAGGGGTACAGGTTAAGCAAATGCTGGACAATAAAACAACAAGTAATGTCTTGCAAGCCTTCTTATGCAAAAACCATACAAATTACCTTGCATTCAGTAATTTATTCCAATATGAATAATGAGAATAATGAAGTCATTTAGCTAAACAAGAAATACACATACATTTGAGAATTAATTCAGTACTGAGTGTTGTCTGTAATGGTGTCTTTGTTAGTTATGCAATATTTAGCAACCTAAAGGTAAATAAAGTAAGAATAATATATTTAGTAAACCATTTCTTAATGCGATTGTAGACCTTTGCTCTCTCAATCTATACCTTTTTCATACACCCTCTCTTATGGGACAATTTTCTATTAGGTAATATAAAGCTAGCAATATAGCTGTGATTTTAAACACTTTGGAATTAACAACTGTATTTATTTTGTATTAATTATAAATCAATTTACTTTATCTGGTCAAAGATCTGTAGACATTGAAACATGCTGTGCTTTACAGTTTCCAGTAGCACAATGCTGCACAAATGCAGTGCTTGTATTCCTAATAAAATTGTATTTCACTGTATTCCAATTGTAATAACAATTTGTATTTTAAACAGGCTATTGTCCATGTGTATACAAGAAAACAAATACTCTTTATGAGCCCCATTAAAAAACATTACAGGTGCACAACTTGTATTCATTTTTATTTAAATGCGATAGGCTACTTTTAGCATAAAACAATCATAATAACATGTATCTGGGTAGCAGATATTTTGATAGGGCACATTTATTGGTCTGTCTGTGGCTCTATGCACAAAAAAACACACTTTACCTTGAATTCAAATATATATATATATATATATATATATATATATATATATATATATATATATATATTAGGAAAAGAACACTTAGTATGAAGCATGTTTCTGACTGCAGAAAATCCAGTGCAAAAGGTTAACTGCCTGGAACATTCCCACTGCTGGGCATGAATATAGGGGAGCCTTCATCACTTGCTGAGTCAACTTTTTGTTAGAAACAAGAAATTGCAGAGAAGCTACAGCAAGCAATAAGTTTGAATTGAGAGCTCATCATAAAATCATCAAAAGGAAATCACTGAAAGTGCCAGCAGCAAAAAACAGTGCTGGTATCATCCATTGGTTCTTGAACTGCAGCAAGTCTCTTCCTTTGTGTTTTTTTTTAGAATACAATAAATGGAACTTTAAGTACAATAATTTAGTTTACAGAGAAACCATATCCCAGAGCACAATGCACTTACTGTAGACGCTCCACACTGAAACCAGACAACCCCCATTTACTGTTTGTGCCTTTTCTTCTGGACTATATTGTAATAATAAAAAAAAAGCTAAACAGCTAATCGTTTTTATTGTTGTTACTTATATATTTTTTTCTTTTTGGTATAAAAAAAAAACAATGGAGGTCCAAACATATCATCAAAGAGTTGTTCCTTCTGCTTGTCTTGGAATATTCAAACATGATTTTTTTTCTTATTGCCCTGACTCACGTCACACATTTAGTCAACAAATAAAGACGGTATATTAAATACTTACAAACAATATATTACAAGAGTTACCCTAACAAAAATAATCCATAAACTATTAAAAAATAAATATTGTGAAGCTTTGAATTACAAAAAAAAAAAGTCAACAATCACACAGCTAACGGAATCATCGATGTGAGAATTACTTTTCGTCATTTAGAAATATTTTCCTCTGAAGTTCCTGTCACAATGAATCACCTTTAAACCTCAGCCTTCAGAACCAAGCGCTTACCTTGAACACCTTTCACACTCCCTTTTCAAAAATGACTAGTATAAAAAAGGAAGGCTGCTTTTATAACTGACTTCTCACTTTTAGGAGTTTCTGTCAAAATAAACCTATGAGAAGTCACAGGAAGGAGCAATGCTCCTCTGAAGAATGAAAGGCTCCTTTGAGGGCTGATGGAAATAATAAAATTTCACGGGTGGGAGCTAGGGCTGCGTGAAGATATGGGTTAGTATTTAGAGGCTTAGTCCCGAGGGAGTCCCGAAAGTGAGTTCACAGACTGACCTTCCTAAGTAGATGCTTGCATATCACATTTGAATTGGTGGGTAAATCTAAATGTATCCATGTTTTTTTTTTTTTTTTTTGTAGAGATGTGCCTGACAAGTCTCAGAAAGTGGGTTCACAGACTGACCTTCATGAGCCCTTTAATGATTTGCTTTCCATTTTAAAAAATAAACCAGGAAGCATATTAGTCACAGGATAAAGCAAGATACCATCAAGGCTTGTTTTTATTTGAACTTAAATCAGGCACCCCCTGCTTGGATATTCTAAATACAGTTATGACATTTTATGTGACAGCAAGTTTAAACTTTCCTTAACCTATTAATACAAAGTAAAATTGATTACAAAAACAGAAAAGAGTAGGTTTTCTAAATACTGACAACAAAGAATATTAAAAAAAGGCTCACAAATATGGTCTAACAGAGACCTATTACTGGTATAGTATTCCTGATACACACTGGACACTCAATTTAATTCTGCTATTGATAAACCATATTAGTGAACAATTTTTATTATGTGTATTTTTATATGGTATACTATGGAAGTACTGTGCAATAATATATATATATATATATATATATATATATATATATATATATATATATATATATATATATATATATATATATATATATAAGAATAATAGATGGGCTTCAGTGAGTTACAGGAAAATAATTCCATTGAGGGTTTCTGTGACATCATAAATTAAGAGACCGAAGGTCGAGTAATTTATAAACTGTCACAGAAACCCGAGATGGAATTGTTTTCTTGTAACTCACTGAAGAGGCCCATCTATAATTTTTTTTATAATACATGGATACCCTTGTGATGCTAATATTAAAGAAGACGAGGTTCATCAGTACAGTTTTTTTTAAATGTGTTTCAGTGCTATACAGATGTTCTGTGTCGTTATCCGTTAGTGCTTCAGCTATATTTGGATGATTGCCAATACCTTGGTTTAATTTCCTGTTCCTCTCCAGTTTCTCTGAGATATTAATGTATTAGCTTTACGTGATTTTTTTTTTTTTTTTTAACATATTCTCATTTTGTTGATCATTAATGAACATTTATGTACTGTAGGTGTTGACGAATGATTGAAAACGAGACATTTTGTGTTTGAATTGAAAGTGATGGTCTCGGAGTCGAATGGGTCAAAGTTCAAGTATATTTTCCTCTAGAGAAATTATCACTTTTTGACTTCACTACTGTGGTATTATGCCTTTTTTTCGAATGGCTCAGGATGCAAATATAGCCTTCTTCCATATATATATATATATATATATATATATATTGTATGATATTTATGTTCCACATGGGAATGCATATGAATGCAACTACAATATTCACTTTTCAAAAAATGTTATCTGTGTATAAATTCAGTGAGAAATATTATTCTTGATCATACGTAATTATATCTTATTTACTGACACTCATTATAAATAGTTATAGATACAATTTATTAGACTATAACATACTTTATTGATCAAGTAAGTTTTCTATCCTGTTTATTTTATGAATGTGATTGATTAAAAAGGAAATCACTGAGGAAGCTGTGTGATAATTCTCTGATCATTATTCCGATAGTCAATATTTATCTACTTCCAACACAAATTCCAACATTTATGGGTACATGTGGATACTCACTAGTGCAGATCACTACCGGTATGTAAATACTGACAAGCGACAGGCTCAAATGTTTGAACTGTCTTTTTGAATATATGTGCCTTCATTTACTTGTAGTTGTAACCATTGAGCTAATTAAATAGATCACATTTGCACCAAAAAATAAAAAAAAATAAAAAACAAAGCAATATCACTAAAATGTTCCAATTTAGCAAAAGGATAATTTTGCCTAAACCGTGATCTAGGCAGCCTAAGGGCATTCCTAAGCCTCGTATGACACTCATATCCCACGGCTGCAATCTAATAGATTAGGTGACATGTGCACGGGTGCTCCTTGAACAAAAGTCTCTAGTAGTATTACTTACCAGAATGAGGGTTTAGAGACTATAAAATAGTAAATGCAAAGGATTATACACCGGAGTAACTTGACATAAATTATTGATGTTACAACCAAAAGCAGCTTATGAATGCAAACACAGTTGAAAGGAATATAGTATTATATGTTATTTATTTACAGCTGACTTGGCTTCATGACAGCTGATATCACAGTTATTTGCCATCTGCCCTTAGCACTGGGGTGGTTTTTAAGTAACAACCAATTATTACTTCTTCTTTTTTTTTGTTTTTGATACTGCCAAGTCTGGTATTATAAACTACATGGGTGCATTCTCAGTCAGTGCTAGGAAATCAATTCTGTTGCTTTCTGGTCAGCTCCCTACTGGCCAGACTTTTCAATCCCTGTGTTGTTACTTTCAGTACAGTACATGTGCTCCCTCTGTCTACCTGTGATCTCTGATGCACTTAGCACAGGGGTCTCCATGCTTTTCTACCAATGAACAGCTCCGCCAAAACCAGCAAATCATTTTTATCAAGTCTTGCACCTATTATACCACAGAACTAGTAATCTTTCTTGAAATTTCGCAGAGAGTTTTTGCCATCTTGCATACGGAATGTAGGAATTAAAATAAAATCGTAACATTGACCACACTGAAAATTTTACATGAGATGCTACTTACTTACTAATCACAATTCTAGTGTCAAATGAAAACATGATATTCTCATAAAGTAATAACACACCCAGACTTGTGTGCAAATATAGTGATATAATATGTAATATAACATGAAGTGGCCACATAATCTCCTCCTACCACAGGCACTCATTGCTACAACTGTTTAAATTCAGCACAGAGAATCTGGAATGAATGAATGATGATGATTGCAATTGCAGATGATTTATGAACTGTGGAGGGCGCTCAGGGCCCTATGACTGTGGTGGGCACTCAGGGCCCGAATGAAAGATAAATTTGGCCGGATGCCTTGTCCGTGGGTGCCGAGGCCGGCTGGAATTACATGAACAGTTACATGCATCCTAGTGCCGCAGATAGGAAATGGCTATGAGCCACCTCCCCCCAAAAAGACGAGGCCGCCAAAGCATGAAAGGAGAATAATAATAAACACTTAACGCACCCCACAATGGCGAGATAAATTTGGCCGGAGACCTTGTCTGTGGGTGCCCGATGGCTACCTGCGTGAGGCCGGCTGGAAAAACATGGACAGTTACATGCATCCCAGTGCCGCAGATAGGAAGTGGCTGTGGCCACCTCCCCCCGAAAAGACGAGGCCGCAAAACCATGAATGAATAATAATAAATAATTAACATGCTCCACAGTGGCGCCCTGCCACCTATCCCCCAAAATATTGAATTTAATGAAAATCAGCAGCTGAGACACGGCCCGTCCCCCAGAGCATGACTGTGCTCAAGTAATTTTAATTTTTTAGGGGGAAACATCAGGGAATCCTTGACTGAGCAGCCAAAACTTGCTCTCATTGTATTACTTGTATTGTAACACTTGAAATGTATTTGCTTACGATTGTAAGTCGCCCTGGATAAGGGCGTCTGCTAAGAAATAAAAAAAAATAATAATAATAATAAAACAAAAAGAAGCGACATGAAAGAATAACACACAGAGCTTTTATACGCTTGCTGATGACATATTAGTTAGGGGCTGATTCTCCTTTGCAGAAAAGCAACCAAGTTATAAGTGTAAAAAGTTGTCAGGATGTTAACAATGAAAAGAAGAAATGACATGTACGTTATTTAAACAGTTGTAGCAACATGTGGGGACGTGTAACGCTATATTTTTTGGAACCCCGCTGCTTACTCTTTAATATCTGACTCGTAGTACACTATCTTGGGGGATTTGGGATTTAACATCTAGACAACAAATATGCTGGCTGTGATTCAATTCTAGCTAAATTTGGTCATAATAGGTCTCTGCCACTGAAACACAGTATCTGGACTGGAGTATACAGTACATACAAAGGTGCTGTCAAAAAATAACCTATTTTGTTATTGAGAAATATATGTATGCTTTCATTCAACTTCCCTACAGTACATTAAAATACTTTCACAATTTAATATTTTAATAAATACATTTTATAATCCTTCCTCCTATTACTTTTGCTGTTGAAGTTTGGTACAGTAATTAGGCGTTTTTATTCCTTCAAAGCTCTGATCAAGAGACCTAAATCTGAAAGGTCTGGTTTGAAATTTCACAGATATGTAGGGGTTGCCATATATTTTCACAGTCAGAGCAGTCAGATGTTCACAAAGAAGACACATCAGTAACCCTAATTACAACACTTGCTGGCACTAACCCATCAGACATCTACAAATTCTAACTGAAAATGACTGAGTGCTGCTTCTGCCTAGTTGGACATCATTTTGTATTTTGTTTCTTACATAGCTTTAAATAGTTAAAGGTTTGAAACAAACCACTGTATTCCAGTGATCCAAATTAACTCTACAGTTACCAAAACATTCAATCTGTTATCAACAATGTTTATCTGAAAAGGCCATACAATTCCCCAAAAAGTCCACAGCCTTTCTTTGTGCAGAAAACAACTGCCTCACAAGGAATGTAAACAAAATGCCACACAAGGAATGTAAAGAGTACCTACCTTTTCTTGTGAGAAGAAAGGATTGCTTGTTGTCATGTCCACGTGACCGAAATGTTACAAATATATACAAAGAATAATCTCAATCAATCTTAAATCCTGTTATTTGGTGTGTGTGTGTGTGTGTGTGTGTGTGTGTGTGTGTGTGTGTGTGTGTGTGTGTGTGTGTGTGTGTGTCTGAAAATGTATGTACAATTCCTGGCTTGTGATATATAACTCAATTTAAGATATGTGTTTATCAACCATGCATTGTAAAGTAAATCAATTCTATAATTTTTTAAACAACCACAAATATATATATATATATATATATATATATATATATATATATATATATATATATATATATATATATATTTTTTTAAACCCAACGTTCCTGTGAAAATACAAGTGCTGGTATCTTACCTGTGACCTTCATTTAATAAGTACAAATCATATTTCAGTGATAATTCCATAGAGACACAAATGGGTTATCTAAGTCTTTAGGGGAGTACTGTATTGTCTAGTGGATTTGCAATAGATGTTGCACGTGAACCAATAACATACTGTACAGGTAACTGACCTGCAACAATTCTGACCTGTGTACTTGTTAAATATGTCATACTTAAGATGTTGTCATTTCCAGAAACCAGTTGAAAGGTTTTGTGAGAGTAAACAGCACGTATAAGCAGCTGGAGGCTATGCAGTAATGTGTCACCTTGCTTGGAGTTCAAGCCAAAGCAATTTCTAGCATTTGGAACTACAGGTGGAAAGGTGGAACTACAACTTTGGCCAAAGTTTTCGCAGCACCCTTTAGAATTAATGAATGCTTCATACAGTAGAATGAAACCTGCTGAATAATGTTAACATATTTAATGACATACCGCTTTGTAGTTTTCCATATACTTAATGAAAAACTGACAAATTGAAAAATGTATTGAAAAACAAATTGAAAAAACATTTCAAAATCTGACATAAAATACTATACTACTATTTTGGTAGTCTTTTGCAATATCATTTTGTAGTTTCTTTGATTACATGATGTTAAATAAAATATGTTAATGTATTTTTATTTATTTATTTATTTATTTTAATTATGTCTCAATCCTAAAATTGTAGGTGATGTTAAACTTTTGGCTGTAGCTGTGCAGTATCAGGAAACACCCTGATTTCACTTAACCCACCACTGTTTAAATTCAAATTAATCCATATTAATATAGGCTCATAAAGCACTTTACTACAGACCTATAATCATACTTTTTCCCTGTTTTTTATGCTTTAAAAATACTTGAAAAAAATATTAGAAAAACAGTAAGAAACAAAATATGTTTTAAAAAGCTATCCCTGGTCCTACCATGGAAAAGAGCCCGCTGATGAGGTTTAGTAAACAACTTACCACAAAACGCAGAAAAGCAGGATAGATTAAGACAATTTCTGATCAGTTTCAATGTCTTCTAAATGTCTAGTACGTTGAACAGATTAAAAATGAGTTACCGATGCAGTTGGATTTGCAGAAGCCACAAGATCAATGGTCCCCCATTTTATCTTCAAGTGTCAAGTATGTTTCCATGCATGGGTATGTATGTTTGTAACGATCCTTACCTTTCATGACACTGAGATGTAAAGCAAAGTAAAGAATGTACTTACCTTCCCCGATTCAGTACACAGATAAGCAAAGTGCACACCTCTATTTAGTATATGCATGCTATGTAAGTTGATATTGAAAAAAGTAAAACATTTGGTACCTTTAGTTTTACCAATGGAATTGATGAAATGATTCCATGAAGAAAGCATTCCCAGATAAAAGAAAGAATATAGAGGAGAGAAACAACCATAAGAATCGCGAGTGTATGTAAATGTATTAACCATAATTAAACACACTGATAGAGACATAATAAATGATGGTCACATGGAGACGTGTATGGAAATGTATGGAAGGGTTTACTAGGCTGCAAGAACTGAATACATGTTACTGCATAACCAGGGCATGCAGACACCCATGTTGCCGTGCTTTATTGGAATGATGGAAAAGCGGACAATGGCTGGAGTGGAAAGGGTTAATCTAACCATTGGTAGAAGAAGAGTTTCATAAACATTCCAGCAGGCAAGAGAAAACTGCATGTTTTTAATCAGCCATGTGTCCATGCAAGCATGGATTCACAAATAACCCTGCTACATACCGTATACTACAACAATGTCAATGGGTTTGCCTTTCAGAGACAGGTGACACTCCTTTTTGTACTTTCTTACAAACTAGCATGTTATCTTTAAAAGTTGGAGTTTGATTTTGGTTGTGTTTACACTTGTTTGCCTGTATTTTGACTCTTTGATAATGCACTAGACAGATTGTTTTTGGTTGCTGTTGTGCTACAGAAAGAGAAAGAAAGAAAGAGAAAAGGGGAAGTGTAACAGAAAAAAATAGAAAAAGGGTAGATGACTGATAAAATAAAAACACCCATTTATTTTGCAGCCAAAGACAGCTTTCAAGCACCTGCCCGAGTTCTGCAGTGAGAAATGTAAAGCCGCTATAAGCACAAGAAGAAACGATGGAAGCAAAAGTGGAAAAGGAACAGAGCCCATACCTTGGTCGCCCATCATCAGGTGCGCCAGACCTTGAAGGGAAACAAGAGCACAGTCAGCAAAGAACACGGGAGCATGGGAAGGTGCTGTCACAATGACAAGGATGCTTTGTGACAGGCATCTGTTTCTAGTGAGATGTCTGAATCACAGGGAAGGAGGCGGGGGGTAAACAAAAAGCATTTTTTTCAACCAATGGTTGAAATGCTTTGTGTCACAAATACTTTTTAAGTTTAGACAATAGGGTACCTGCCCTGCTCTACCCCCCAACATGTTTACACTGCAAAGAAGAAAACATTATAAGACCAAAAAAGTGCTTTATAAGGACATACTGATATGGATTCCCCCTGCTATGATTCAATTGGACTGCCTAATTGTAGTATCTTGTATCATCTCGTGAGCAAAATTAGTTTTTGATTTGTTTGAAAAACAATCTGATGGGCTGGGTATGATCATTTTCTCCTCATCAAGCCGATGAACCAAAATAACTTTTTTCGTTCTTTTTTTTTTTTTTTAAATAGTATGAGAACACTCACTATCCGACATCCAGATGGATTCCTGTGCTTTTAATTCGTGTGAGTGTCGTCTTACATCTTGCAGATTGTATTCAATTCAGGTTCAATTAAGAGGTTACATCACAAAGTCTTTCAAAGACATGTTCTTTTCACTTTGAGCACAGCTAAGGCTTGTAAGGTCCAGTAGTTTCTCTATCTTAAATACAGATACTTGTACTTGAAGTTTTTTGTAGTTAATACTGTATTGCATGTTTGCCATTTGCCTACATTTACTTGATTACAAATGATTAAATTCTGTACATGTTTTCTTTTATAAAGAAGAAATAAATAGAGAATTTGAGCTCAGTAGAATGTAGGCCCACTGGGGGTATCAATTCTATAGCAACAGGGAATCTGCAAAGCACACAGTTTGTCAAGAGTATAGTACTTACCAATATTCAGACCATGTAAAGCAATTATGAGTATGCCATCACTTCATATTTTCTTTCAAGACAATTACAATTATCCTTATGGATTCTAGTATACAAACCACTGCATGCAAGTGGTCAACAGTGCTTTTGTTGTTCTGCTGTCAACCTAATTATAAAGTGTTTTTGGGTGCTGCTATCTAGACTTGCTCTGAATTGACAGGAAATGATAACTGACTCAACATAATAGAATCATTTGAAATAATCACATACTAAAGCAAGTAATAGGTACACCCCTTATAAATTGGTTTACTATATCCATTTTTTTTTTTTACTGGAGTCAAGCATGCATACCCTAACCATTCAGTTTTAATCAACAGTAATTAAAAATCTACCACACACAGCACTCTATTCAAATGTATTTACCTCTTCAACTGATTTTTAGAGTTTTAAATCTGTTGTTTACTGGTGTAAATTAAAAGTTATCTTCTATATTCAATCTGCATAATAGTAATAATAAACTTACCATTTCAGGAATACCAGGGTTAACAGTACAGGCAGTATCAGAACAGTTCAATAAATGAAAACTAAAAAGAGCTAAAGAGAAGAACAGCAAAGAGCACCCACCTTCCACATAGTTGTCTTCTGCAAGCACGGGCAGGTTAAGGAGAAAAAAAGGAAAACATTCATTAAGCAGCATGCAGACTGGAACTTGCCGTTGCATGTCGTTATCATGCATGGCATCAAACACAACATGCAAGTGCCCCTTTGCCCCCATTCAAAACTGGGTGTTGACAAGTGCACCATGGAAGCAGTGCTTGTTCTATATGGAATTTACTTCATGCGAAGGGATATTATTTCTGTGCTGAGACTTTACGGGGCTCTATATGTCAGGCTTTTTTTCTTAGAGCTTTTTGTCAGTATATAATTGAACACCGCTGGCAAAAGCTGTGCTTTTAATGAGAACCCTATGGCCTTTGCCCTCCTTTTTTCCATACTGGGAAGTGTCCATAATGAAGCATCATTTCAGTTTTTAATGTGAAACTAAATAAATACATAACAAAAGTGGCCACTGTTTCTAGCTTGTGATAACACATACATACACAACTGGAAAGGTACATTGGACAGTCACAATACAGTTGTGTTTAACAGTGACAATGGAAGCATTTTAAAATGAATCATGCAGGACATTACATTACTTTATTTGTTGAAAACAGAACAGCATTCAGTCACTATATTTACAGGATGGTTTTAGATATCATAAACACATAAACAGTCATCTTTAAATCTTTTATCTTTCTACTTCAAATTCTGTCATGGTTAAATTTACAGCCAGACAGTTGGAACCGTTTGCATTTCTTTTACATCATTCTGTTATAGTTTTTCTACTATTGTTTTTCTCCATGATTTTAAGGCGATTTCATGCTTTTGGTATATCAAAGAAAATTGTGGTGAAAAAAAAACGACGTTGCAAGGAGGACTTGACAAATTACATTAGGCAATGAAAAGAAGCATATATTTTTACAAGAATGGACTTACAATGTAGTGAGATGAAACAAGACTGTCATAACTGATTATTATCACCTGTTGCTAGCATTATAGTGACTGATTCTAGAAAGTGTATAGCTCTCTTTAGTTTAACCCAAATCATCAATGTTATTTTCTTTGGCGGTGTTACAGCATCTTTTTTGACATGATATGAGACATTTATTAAAAGTATTTTAATGCAGTGGCTGCAAGCATGCTGATAACAAATATAAAACAAAATGTATTTATATGTACCTGATTTCAATGCAATAAAAAGGCTTTCTAATAAAAGGTAAGTGAATAAAATAGGGTTACTGTAGAGAAATTGTTTGTTTAACCCTCCCTGAAATGCAATCCCTAAATAACAACTCATTAGCCCAGCTCATATCCAGAACCTACTCATATGCCAGAGCCTACAGGCTACCCTTGTTTCTTAACCACTGATATAATGAACAGGATCTTCCAAGTATAGAATCCACTGATTTCATACTGGGAGTCATATGAGTGATGATGATTATTGTAGCTCTTCTGGAAGATTGCTAATTGTTCTGGTTGCCCTCTCTCTCTCTCTCTCTCTCTCTCTCTCTCTCTCTCTCTCTCTCTCTCTCTCTCTCTCAGTCACGTATTTCTACCTGGGCCATTACACTTCAGAGAGAGGCATTTTCCTCTCCTAAACTATTTAATTACACTTTATTTCCAAGATTATCCATTATGTAGTATCAGAATCACTCACTTGCTGACAGGGACCCTCCACAGGGTGATACTCCAATCCATGGCAATGGCTGGACCGGGGGTGGGGGTGGGGGTGATGTGGGGTGGGGTGGGGTGGGGGGGGGGGGGTAGGGGGAAGGGGGGTAACCCCTTTGAGTGGGCATCCCCAAGCTTATGTTTAACCAAGCAGCATTTGACCACAGTTAAGGACAATTTCAAGTCATTTTTCTGTTACAAATGCAATCTCCTACCTCTTGTTTTCTGACAGATAAAATGTTTCTTGACAGCAAACTTACCAGAAAAGACAGTGTCCGCTTCCACTGAAATACCATGCATAGCGGCCAACAGAGACTTCAACATTTTGTGAACAAAAATTAATTTATTTTTCAGAATTGCAGTATAAACCTTGACACTCTCATGAATTAAACGATTACAGGCTGTTTTTTTTTTTAATGCTGTGTTAATGTATTATATTCATATTTTTATATATTGTAACATGACTAAACTGCATTCTTCATACAGAGATTCTGAAATCATGCGGTTTGTTCACAAAACATGTTGAGGCTGTACTGCCAACATTTCTTCCATCGTAAGTCAGGCCACAGTCGTGTTTAGCTTTCAATGATGATGTTATGTTTATACGAACCTTTGTTATTCCAAATTCTTAATGTAGCCTACTGGATTATAATTTCAAAAAAATAAATAAAGTAAAAAAAAGAAAAAGAAAAAAGTAAAGGAGGGTTTGGGTCTGCTGAAAAGGTTTTCATTTACTTTGTGTGGATGTATTTTCCACTATAATGATTGTTTCCTGTGACTCACAATATTTGAGTTTTGCACCAAACATGTCCTCTTCCTCTTTCCTCCAAATAAGCAAAACTCCAGGGGGCGCATCCAGTAAAGACACTCCACATGGAGTGCAGGATGCGCCCTATAGCCTGGAGATCGCAGGTTCGATTCCAGGCTATGTCACTGCCGACTGACCGGGGGATCCAAGGGGGCAGCACACAATTGGCTGAGCGCGCCCTGGTAGGGAGGGCTTAGGTCGACAGGGTAATCTGAGGTTCACCATGCACCAGTAACCCCTGTGGCTGATAGGGTGCCTGCGAGTCTGCAGTGGAGCCATTCAGATCTGTGTTGTCCTCCGGCACTATAGGTCTGGTGGTTTTGCTGTGGATCCGCAGTGCGAAAAATGACAGATTGGCAGGAACACGTTTCGGAGGACGCATGTTTCAGCCTCCGTTTCCCGAGTCGCTGGGGGGTTACAGCGGTGAACCGGGATAAAAATAATAATTGGGCATTCCAAATTGGGGTAAAAACCATTGGCGACAAATAAATAAATAAATAAATAATAAGCAAAACCACAGATTCAGGTTGAAAGCTGCAGTGTCCCACAATCCTGTTCAATGCCATGCTAACATTAGATCCCTGGGTCAAGGTTTACTACATTCTTCCATAGTTTACCCTTTTGTACAATGGGCTTCATAACAAAACATACATGGTTGGTTTGTTTTCATTAACTACGGTAGTTTTAGCTGCAGCCCATTCCTTGAACTCTTTTGACCACTTTGTCATGCTGTGAACTTAACGGCCAGCCTCATGCTACTAGCTGAGGCAGACATCCTTACTCTTTTTAGTTAACATTTTTGGTGTTTGTGCACTTTTACAAGAATCACCTGCAGACATAATATTTTCAGCACAGGCTTGTGAGGTAACAACCTTTTAAATATTTATGTAAGAAATATATATATGAGGCTCCCTTGAGAAAGATATGTACAACATATCGAAACGTTGGGCAGCTGGCTCTTTGAGCTAAAATTATATATATATATATATATATATATATATATATATATATATATATATATATATATTCAATTTAGTAGTCGCCAATTGTTTTTTTTTATCACTTTCTCCCAATTTAGAATAGCCAATAATCTTTAGGCTCAGCTCACTGCCACCACCCCTGCGCTGACTCGGGAGCGCCGAAGACGAACACACGCAGTACCCGAGCCGCTGCATTCTGGACATACTGGAGCCTATTTAGTACCTTAACAGATACCCCAGTACATAAGGCATTACTGTAGTCTAATCTTGATGAAATAAAAGCATGTATGTTTTTCAGCATCAGACAAAGACTTTAACCAGGCAATGTTACGTAGGTGGTAAAATGACACCCTAGTGACGTTTCTAACATGACCTTCAAACGACAACATAGGGTCAAAAATAACACCAAGATTTCTAACTTTAGGCATGGAGCTAATTTCAGTGCCATCAATAACCAAACTGAAATCACTAACGTTGCAATGAGCATAACCTCAGTGTTATCACTATTTAACTTGAGAGAATTCTGATAGCCGATAGGCAACTATGAAGTGCAGTAACAGCAACATCAGTATCTGGTTTAGTTTGTAAATAGATCTGAGTGTCGTCAGCGTAACAATGAAACTCAAGTCCATGTTGGCGTAACAATGACAACATCAAATTTATAACCACCAAAGTTTACAAATGGTCTCCTATTAGCAAATAGGAGCTAAACCAACGAAGGGGAATACCAGTAATCCCTAAATATTTTTCCATATGATCCAGTAAGACATCATGTTTGACAGTATCAAAAGCTGCACTTAAGTCCAAGAGAAGAAGGATGTTAAGTGACCCAGAGTCAGCAACCATCAGCAAATCATTAACTACCTTAACAAGGGCTGTTTCATTGCTGTGTTTCTGTCTAAACCCTGACTGGAAAGGTTCAAACAGCTCATTAGATGAAAGATGACACTGTAATTAGGCTGCAACCACCTGTTCCAAGATTTTTGCCAAAAAAGGCAAATTAGAAACAGGACGTTAGCTTACAAGATGTTAAGTGATCTCATTGTCTCAACTGGAACAATAATCCAGAATCTACAGTTAAAGCATTTTACCAATGTTGATTTTGCAACGCAGTGTTTTCAAAGCTACAGTATATTATGTGAAGTTATTTAAGAATCTATAGTCACTAGTAAAGCAGGGCATTCCTCTGTAGGACATAACCACTCCAGTGTAATGTAATTATTTCAAAGCTGTCTAGGAAGCATCTAAAAGTATGCCACAAATGCACATACAGTTTTGTAAATGAGATTTAAACCAAGCTATCCCGGAACCACCAAATCTCAAGCCTGTTATCCAGATAACATGTCAGGATCGACTGTGCAAATAGTATCAGATGCTTTCGTTGTTACCACAAGAAACAACTTCAATAGGAGCAACCTGATTCATTGCTGAAAAAATAATATCCAGGGCTTTTAATATAGTAGTAATAGATAGACGTCTTTATTTTCTTTGTTAAAACCTGATACACAAATATGTAGTTTAGACATTACTGACAAACATAAAGGGTAAGGTATTTTAATAGTGTATGCCACAATCGCACTTGAATGTTTCACTTGCCACTTGTTAATAAAAGATGTGCCACTTGTTATCTTCACACCTCTTCACAGCCATGTGGATCTTGGTTTGTGTTTTGGTATTTTCCCTAAAGAGTGATTTACTGACCCCATTATCAACATCACTAAAACTTTGTACTGGCAACTGTGAATTCATATTTTGGATATATATTTTGGAAATCCTGGCCTGTGATTGGTTAAAACCTCATCATAGGAGAAAAATAGATTTAACTATTGACCTAACATCCTTACACCATCGATCAATAGTCTCTGTCTGTCATGTGATTGGTTCACATCACTGTCAGTCCCGCCCCTTTTCAAAGGAACACCTTTCTCCCCTGTACTCTTCACAAAAGAGAATGGCTGAACACCAATTCTGTGAGCTAACAGAAAATTAATTATAAAACATACTACAAAAGAAAGATGCTCCAAACACTAAAATGGTGATTAAAACGTCATTGTTTTCTGACTATCTGAAATTCAAACATATTCAACTCGATGTAAACAAATATGGGAGGCATATAAACTGGATTATGCAGGAGTCGGCAAACCAGATGGAGACGGAGATAAACTTTTCTACACGGTATGAGCTTTCTGTTATTTGTTTATGTTATTTATGTATTTACATATGCTAAAAAGTAGTATTTACTATTCAACCTTGCCTCACTTATTTTCTTGACTGATTCATATACAGTGCCTTGCGAAAGTATTCGGCCCCCTTGAACTTTGCGACCTTTTGCCACATTTCAGGCTTCAAACATAAAGATATGAAACTGTAATTTTTTGTGAAGAATCAACAACAAGTGGGACACAATCATGAAGTGGAACGAAATTTATTGGATATTTCAAACTTTTTTAACAAATAAAAAACTGAAAAATTGGGCGTGCAAAATTATTCAGCCCCTTTACTTTCAGTGCAGCAAACTCTCTCCAGAAGTTCAGTGAGGATCTCTGAATGATCCAATGTTGACCTAAATGACTAATGATGATAAATAGAATCCACCTGTGTGTAATCAAGTCTCCGTATAAATGCACCTGCACTGTGATAGTCTCAGAGGTCCGTTTAAAGCGCAGAGAGCACCATGAAGAACAAGGAACACACCAGGCAGGTCCGAGATACTGTTGTGGAGAAGTTTAAAGCCGGATTTGGATACAAAAAGATTTCCCAAGCTTTAAACATCCCAAGGAGCACTGTGCAAGCGATAATATTGAAATGGAAGGAGTATCAGACCACTGCAAATCTACCAAGACCTGGCCGTCCCTCTAAACTTTCAGCTCATACAAGGAGAAGACTGATCAGAGATGCAGCCAAGAGGCCCATGATCACTCTGGATGAACTGCAGAGATCTACAGCTGAGGTGGGAGACTCTGTCCATAGGACAACAATCAGTCGTATACTGCACAAATCTGGCCTTTATGGAAGAGTGGCAAGAAGAAAGCCATTTCTTAAAGATATCCATAAAAAGTGTCGTTTACAGTTTGCCACAAGCCACCTGGGAGACACACCAAACATGTGGAAGAAGGTGCTCTGGTCCGATGAAACCAAAATCAAACTTTTTGGCAACAATGCAAAACGTTATGTTTGGCGTAAAAGCAACACAGCTCATCACTCTGAACACACCATCCCCACTGTCAAACATGGTGGTGGCAGCATCATGGTTTGGGCCTGCTTTTCTTCAGCAGGGACAGGGAAGATGGTTAAAATTGATGGGAAGATGGATGGAGCCAAATACAGGACCATTCTGGAAGAAAACCTGATGGAGTCTGCAAAAGACCTGAGACTGGGACGGAGATTTGTCTTCCAACAAGACAATGATCCAAAACATAAAGCAAAATCTACAAAGGAATGGTTCACAAATAAACATATCCAGGTGTTAGAAAGGCCAAGTCAAAGTCCAGACCTGAATCCAATCGAGAATCTGTAGAAAGAACTGAAAACTGCTGTTCACAAATGCTCTCCATCCAACCTCACTGAGCTCGAGCTGTTTTGCAAGGAGGAATGGGCAAAAATTTCAGTCTCTCGATGTGCAAAACTGATAGAGACATACCCCAAGTGACTTACAGCTGTAATCGCAGCAAAAGGTGGCGCTACAAAGTATTAACTTAAGGGGGCTGAATAATTTTGCACGCCCAATTTTTCAGTTTTTTATTTGTTAAAAAAGTTTGAAATATCCAATAAATTTCGTTCCACTTCATGATTGTGTCCCACTTGTTGTTGATTCTTCACAAAAAATTACAGTTTCATATCTTTATGTTTGAAGCCTGAAATGTGGCAAAAGGTCGCAAAGTTCAAGGGGGCCGAATACTTTCGCAAGGCACTGTATATATATATATATATATATATATATATATATATATATATATATATATATATATATATATATATATAAATATATACTGCAGACTCAGCCATAATGGAAAATTATATATATATATATATATATATAAAATCCAGGGTTGGCAATGGAACGTGAAACAAGCAATGTGACTGGTCGAGCAAGGTTCAAGCTGTCCATATATTGGATCGAAACAGTTGGAGTCTGTTCACATATTCAAAATCACTGCGCTGCCTCACAGAATTTAAAGCAACGGTAGCCATCTTGTTTACAGTTACAGATGTACAGTAACTATAAAACTGAGTGACCAGTTACTAGCAAAATAATCCAAAAAGTAGTAAGTAGACATGCCGGTTTGGACGAAAAACAATTAAATGAAGTGGAAAATAGCAAAACAGAAAAAAATTAAAATAATTTTTTATAGAAATCGCTGTCTTTGTACTCACTCACCCCGACTTTGTCCCTTCAAATAATGTATTTTTAGCGATTTGTAAACGCTACAGAAAAACACAAAAAGACACTTGTGCACATTATCCACCACTCTCCGACACAGACCTTGAACAAATTACTGAAATCTGAGACGGCATTATTATTATTTTTTTTACTCCTGTTCTGCTGAAACAACAGTGTCTTTCATGCACAGAAAAAAAATTAAAAAAATTCAGTGCTGTCTCAACTCCGCCTCCTAAATATTTACTTACTTTTGCATGTTTCAATTAAATCAATTTACTCAGCTTAAATTAGTGTGTATTTCAAAGTTATACATGGGACTACTTTTGTGGTCCCTTTACTGGCGTAAGGATATTTAATAAAAAAAAAAAAGAAATGTTGCCCTAAAAATTACTTTTGCTTTTTTTTTTCAAATCCACTTTTTGACCTGGATTATAAATGCAATAAGGCCCTTCAGGGTGTCCTTAAGCCTGCCGCACACAGCCCAACTCAAGCCGTCCCGACTCATCTCATCTCAACTGGCCGTACAGAGCTTGGATGAATCGTATCAGTGTGCGTGCACTTAAAACCAAGATTATGCAGATTTCAGTCGGGATGTCTTCAGATTTGAAGATTGAACATGTTGAATCTTTTTCAGACGCAGTTTCGTTCAGATATAATCAGTCTGTCTGTGTGCAGCGGTTGCCGACCAAGACTGACTGAGACCGATTAGTCATAAGGGTGTCAACCAATGGTGAAGCAGGTTTAAGTGACGTAGCTTGTCATATAACTTGTCATACAAGATGGTGGAATATTGACAGCTTTTGTTCCACAGGTAAAAATACATTAGTCTTGAATTGCTCCGAGTGTTCCGAATTAAAAAAAATACCAGATATGTGCACATTTGAATCGTTTTTTTAGGCATTTACTAATCAAAGGTAAATTATCAATTTACCTTTTTGTTATCAATCTACTATATTTTCTTACTGCGCAAAACAGAAGTAACCGGTGCGTCGATCTCCAATAGGGCACAAATCACAAGCCCCTAGATCCACACGCTGAGAAAAAAACACCAGTCAAATAAAAAATCAACAGTTTGGATTTTATTTACCAGGCTAAAGTGTAGTAGACAAACTATACAAAAAGTCAAACACTGCCTGAAACGTTTGCACAGTGTAAATGGTCAATAGCTAAATTAATAGGTTAAGCGCTTCTTTTGGTTGCCTCGCAGCGCTGTCTCCGCCGTCTGATCAGCATACGATTCCATGCATAATATGAGGGTTGCTATGTTGGGCTAAGTTAATACAAAAATGTGTACAGGGCAGTATTAATTAAATCTGCATACATAGTAATCACCAGGATCTAGTGGTCAGTAATTCAGTCTTAGCAGTGTGCGACACCCAGTCGTAAAAAACTGAACTGTGACGTCAAACCAAAACTGAGCAAAACTGATAGCAAAATCTGTGCATACTCAGATGAGATGAGTCGGAACGGCTTGAGTCGGGCTGTGTGCAGTGGGCTTTATACGTCGAATATACAGACTTTTCTTTTGGAAAAGGTTTTGGTAAGGTATGTTAAACATAGCGAAACATCGTGTAAGTAGGCTCATATATATATTATATATACATATTAATTTAGCAATTCCTATAAGTTGCATTTCTATGCCATTTACCCTTTCAGTTGTTCTATCTATAACTTCAAAAAATTAGTTTCTCTCCTTTTAACCTTTCTAACTGACAAATAGTAAATTAATTGAAATATAGCATACTGATAGCAAATGATGGCTGAGCACTACAAAAAAAATGCAAATGAAGTATGATACACTGTGGCAATGTGGCCACGCCCTTGTGCATAGTGTGTTTATATGTTACGTGTTGTGTGTAAATGTTGGTGTTTATGTATGAAATACACGGGTATGATATGGGTTACGAGCACGAGTGTTTAAAAATGTAGATTTGTATTTAGGCACGAGGATGGCACAAATCACTTCACGTGCAGATAAAATGTGTATAATATGTGTCACGGGATTGCACTTAATTAATTCACGTGCAGTTGTACCGAGATTCCAATTGAATGATTGACTAGCAATCGAGTCTCGGTACAACTGCATAAAAACAGCATTTTTTCACTCACTCGGGGTTGGGTGTTCGTGAGTGGAGAACGGGAGAGAGGAAGGAGAAAGAATTAAAAATATAAAGAATAACAATTGCTACAGCGTGCTGGAAGTGCCAGCACGGTACTTGTTTAAACGTTTGTCCGCTTGTTTTGTGTGTTAGTACGTTTTGTTTATATATTTATTTTGGCGTAAGTGCCGTGTCCTGTGTTGTTTGTTACCATCGTTTATTTTCTATTCTGTTTATTAAATGCTGAGCGAAACCAAACCACACCTCTCTGTCGTTTTATTTCCTGCTTCTGGTCTGACGCCACCCACTCTGGCCGTAAAAGGGATATTAAATAGAAAATAAACACTTAATTATGGATATAACATGGTGTAAACACTCTCTTTAATGTTTCTTTTGACAAATAGAGTTGCTAGCAAACAACACTGTTCACATGTTTAAACAAGCTTTCTGTTTAGCCCAAGCTGTATAAGATAGGACTTATCTCAATTAGTTATTAAATAGAAGAGTTGCTTACTACTTATCTTTATAATGTATACATTCAGCTGTGTTGTTGCCAGCTTGCCCTGGTTGCTGTTTCTAATGGACTGTTTAAAAGCATGCAACAGAAGCAAAACAAAAGTGAAAGGAAGATATATACTGTATCCTGGACAAAGTCTATAAAATGGAATAAAAGTAATTCACCAGAATACACTTAGCATTAAGTGCAATACTTATACAGCTGCCCCACTGTGTGCCATTGGTCAGTGTGCACCATTAGGGAGAGGCTGCAAGATCTTATTGCATGTGAAAGTGCATTTCAAGCAGAACTTGTCATCTACTTCAAAATACTGTATCATTGACCTGTAATCCATTTCACTCGCTATATGTTAAACCAATACACATTTTTTAAAATATCACCATATCAGGATAACTGATTACCCTTTATAACCTCTGTACTGGCGACACAGGTAATTCTTTTCAAGCTGTGTAGCTAAATGACTGACGCTCAAAAGCAAGACACCCAAAAGCATGGGAATTTGAAATAACATACAGTACCAAAGTACAAGATTAGTTTGAATTGTATTTAGCTGCTATTGTTATCTTCAATATTACTGTTTTACCAGCTTAACTGAAGCATTTTTGCAATTAAAATGGGCCAAACAGGGAGAATTATTATTATTATTATTATTTATTTCTTAGCAGACGCCCTTATCCAGGGCGACTTACAATTGTTACAAGATATCACATTATACATTATTTCACATTATACAGATATCACATTATTTTTACATACAATTACCCATTTATACAGTTGGGTTTTTACTGGAGCAATCTAGGTAAAGTACCTTGCTCAAGGGTACAACAGCAGTGTCCCCCACTGGGGATTGAACCCACAACCCTCCGGTCAAGAGTCCAGAGCCCTAACCACTACTCCACACTGCTGCCCACACTACTCCACACTGCTGCCCAATGAATTCCTCTTCCCAGTAGGATTTGTTCTGGTGCTAAATATGACTTTTTTATTACTATTATTGTACAGAAAACACTGACTTTCCAACATGTTTATATTGAAATGTGTCACTTTAAATGACTGATTATACCCTACAGTCTTTGCTTCTACATTAGATATTGGCAACACTGACTACATTTAGGAACATGCCTCCGAAAGGGACTGTAACGACAGATGTGCTGTGGGACACAGTAGAGGATCTTGATTCTTTTACATCTTGTATTCTTATGCTATCTTTCCTGATATTGAGGATAATCGCTGAGAAGCTTATAGTCCTAATAACCTTTATCCCTGGTCTAACAATAGCACATCTAGAATTACAGACAGTAACCAAAGCTCTTCAAGCATGCAATATTTCTGAAAAATACAACAGTGTAGAAAATCCAAACATTTGTTTTCCAATAGCATTATGTTGCTCTAAGTATATGTATATATATATATATATATATATATATATATATATATATATATATATATATATATATATATATATATACAGTACTGTGCAAAAGTTTTAGGCAGGTGTGAAAAAATGCTGTAAAGTAAGAATGCTTTCAAAAATAGACATGTTAATAGATTATATTTATCAATTAACTAAATGCAAAGTGAGTGAACAGAAGAAAAATCTAAATCAAATCCATATTTGGTGTGACCACCCTTTGCCTTCAAAACAGCATCAATTCTTCTAGGTACACTTGCACAAAGTCAGGGATTTTGTAGGCATATAGTCAGGTGTATGATTAAACAATTATACCAAACAGGTGCTAATGATCATCAATTCAATATGTAGGTTGAAACACAATCATTAACTGAAACAGAAACAGCTGTGTAGGAAGAATTAAACTGGGTGAGGAACAGCCAAACTCAGCTAACAAGGTGAGGTTGCTGAAGACAGTTTACTGTCAAAAGTCATACACCATGGCAAGACTGAGCACAGCAACAAGACACAAGGTAGTTATACTGCATCAGCAAGGTCTCTCCCAGGCAGAAATTTCAAGGCAGACAGGGGTTTCCAGATGTGCTGTCCAAGCTCTTTTGATGAAGCACAAAGAAACGGGCAACGTTGAGGACCGTAGACGCAGTGGTCGGCCAAGGAAACTTACTGCAGCAGATGAAAGACACATCATGCTTACTTCCCTTCGCAATCGGAAGATGTCCAGCAGTGCCATCAGCTCAGAATTGGCAGAAAACAGTGGGACCCTGGTACACCCATCTACTGTCCGGAGAAGTCTGGTCAGAAGTGGCCTTCATGGAAGACTTGCGGCCAAAAAGCCATACCTCCGACGTGGAAACAAGGCCAAGCGACTCAACTATGCACAAACTGGGGTGCAGAAAAATGGCAGCAGGTGCTCTGGACTGATGAGTCAAAATTTGAAATATTTGGCTGTAGCAGAAGGCAGTTTGTTCGCCGAAGGGCTGGACAGCGGTACACGAATGAGTGTCTGCAGGCAACAGTAAAGCATGGTGGAGGTTCCTTGCAAGTTTGGGGCTGCATTTCTGCAAATGGAGTTGGGGATTTGGTCAGAATTAATGGTCTCCTCAATGCTGAGAAGTACAAGCAGATACTTATCCATCATGCAATACCATCAGGGAGGCATCTGATTGGACCCAAATTTATTCTGCAGCGTGACAACGACCCCAAACATACAGCGAAAGTCATTAAGAACTATCTTCAGCGTAAAGAAGAACAAGGAGTCCTGGAAGTGATGGTATGGCTCCCACAGAGCCCTGATCCCAACATCATTGAGTCTGTCTGGGATTACATGAAGAGAGAGACGCAACTGAGGCTGCCTAAATCCACAGAAGAACTGTGGTTAGTTGTCCAAGATGTTTGGGCCAACCTACCTGCCGAGTTCCTTCAAAAACTGTGTGCAAGTGTACCTAGAAGAATTGATGCTGTTTTTAAGGCAAAGGGTGGTCACACCAAATATTGATTTGATGTAGATTTTTCTTCTGTTCACTCACTTTGCATTTTGTTAATTGATAAATATAAACTATTAACATGTCGAAAGCATTCTTACTTTCCAGGAATTTTTCACACCTGCCTAAAACTTTTGCACAGTACTGTGTATATATATATATATATATATATATATATATATATATATATATATATATATATATATATGTTCAAGTTACTAAAATTCAAAAATTCAATTGCATTTCTGCATATATATATATATATATTTTTTTAAATTTCTTTTTAATGAAACTTTAAACCTATCCATAACTTTAAACATAATCATAAGTTATTTAAGTACTGGGAATACTGCAAAAAATACACTTAGTTATATAATTCTACCAGAAGCGTTGTTTTGTTTCTTTCCTTATAGAATTAATGATTATTTAAACCACTGTCACAGATGCTTATAAAACATCTACTTGACTCACTCATCATCATCATCCTCTTCAGTAAAATTAAATCCACTGGTAGTTTGCTCTTATTGAATGAACCGTCTGCAGCAAAAAAAAGTCTCTGCTATTAAAAAAACAAGCAATAAATATGAAGCTGAAATGGTGCATAAGCATATTCCCCTTTCACTGATATTATTACAGATAATAACACTGTTCAATAATGTATTTCCATTTGAAATATTACTAATATTTGACTACACAATTTCTAGAACATAGCTGTGAAGTATGAAAGGCTGACATCAGAAAGAAAGCTATTCGCCTACATTTGCATGTCTCTGCTTGGTATGCACTACGCTCCCCTTATTAAATAAACATATCCAGCAGAGGAATGGAAATGGTATGAGATATTCAGTGCTCATTTCATTGTTGTAAGTGTGGTTAACAATTACAAAAACAAACACACACACACACACACATACATATACCTCTTCACCAAATATTACCAGTTAATACACTATCAATATGATAAACACTTCAGAACTGAATAATCATTTACTTAGCTAATCCAAAATCTATTTCTGAAAAAAAAAAAAACTTACTGGATAAACCATACTTTCTATGTGATGTGTGACTTGGTACTAAATACTTTACTTCGTAAAGTTGATTGAAGCCTGCTGAATAATGTTACATTAACATATTGAATTGCATATCGTTTTTCATATACTTGACAAAAATATGAAAATGTGACATTTCGAAATCTAACATGAAATACTGTACTATTATTATGGCTTCCGGTAGACTTTTGCGATATGATTTTGTAGTTACTTTGATTACGTGATGTTAATAAAAGATCTAAATGATGTTCAGCAATGCAGGATCTGAGGCAGCAATCAATACCACCAGGGTCTCAGTATAACCACATCAAATCACACTGAGACACAGCAAGGTGTGAGTGTATTTAAATTGGGCCTATCAACAGTGGGAAGTGATACCATAAGGTGTCTCAGACTGGAACTACCCACAGAACTGAGATCCGCAAGGAACATTTAAGAGTCATAAACCGCTTGAATCTGTCTTGCTGTACTCAATGTACAAAGAAGTAAAAGCAAAGTCATTTTATATGTGCTACCAGCAGGACTGCATTCCCCCAGATGCATTGACCACTTACACTGAAGTCGACAGCTGAATAACTTTTGTTAAAGCTTGACATCATTGCACAGCTGCAATTGTCTTTAATGGTGATTGTTGAACCAACCATTTTGAAATGTAAAGGGTACCAAACTGATTTAGCACCTGGGCATATGAGAGAATTGACTGGTTCAATGTGTAGTTTTAAAGCTACCTCTGGTGAGCTCCCAAGTTACAAACGAGCCCCGAGTTCAATCGTTTCCCTGACAGCATGCAAAATCAACAATATGCTTTTAATGAAAGTATTATATATGTATTTGTATGTTTTCAATCGATTTATGTTTGTTTAGTAAAAAAAAGTAATAATTACACATGTTAATTAGCTTGTTCAAGTGCCTTACCTAAAGCCACTATAAAAGTCACATGGGTATATGTAAGTTACTGACTGATCAGCAGGAAAGTAAACTTTTTGTTTGCAGTATTTCTTTTACCAGATTGATGTTGCGGATAACCCCACTTATTTCTCTGTCTTCCCTAAAACTTTGCATAATGCTAATCATGCATGGATCTAAATGTGTTTGTAAAGTATCATACAGATTGTATTTACCAAGTTTCTGTTTAAAACTATTACTAAAAATGTTTGATAAACTGCATCGTGGGCTTGTGAATTTAGGTGGTTACAGCTACTGTACAGTACTTCAGAATACACTTGAAAATAGCTTTCCAAACAACTGTCAAAACGTCTTTATTGTAAAGTACTACTAAGTACTATGTTTAAATGTGTATAACTATACTCCCATGCAATTTCTCCTAGTTATGTCTAAGCAAAACCTGTGCCCATCCTCCACTTACATCCGTTGGAGCGATGAAGAGACGCAGGTGTTAATATCCATAATAAGGGAAGAGGATATGATGAGGCAGCTTGATACAACGCACAACACTAAAATTGTTTAACCTACTCTCAAAATAAAATGTCGTGTGGAATTTTCGACTGATTTCTTGGGAATCGACAATACTATTCAATATTCCAATTCTTTATTTAGCAGAAGCTGTCATGCAAGTACAGCGCAAAGAGGATACTATATTTGGTATAAAGAGTAGGTGTTCCTCTGCTTTCCTCACTGTCAGCAGCCACTGATGCCTGAACACCTCCTTACAGTACTGGCACAAATTGAGCAGGATACAGCAGGCAGGCCACCTCCCTTTCAATAGCCCAAACGCCCCCCCCCCCCACCACAGATGATGTGTAAAAAACAGTGTGGGCAACACTAAAACAAAGTATTAAAAAAACAGACATGATCCATCAGCATATCAGATCTTTAACCCTTTACAATTTTCCTTTTCCGACATCATTAAAAAGACGTAAAACACAAGTCTCTAGTCATTTTTTCTCCGGAAAAAGCCGAGAAAACCATTCAATGGCTGAGTGAGACCAATAGGAGCCGAGAGAAGACAAAAAAAGGGGCGGATCTGAGCAATACACATAGCCCCGGCACCACAGAGATAACACGGCCATAAACAAACAAGATAGCTGCTTCTGCATCCAGCACTCAAAGAATATCACGGACATTTGCAGAGCTTTTTGAGATGTTATAGTAATAAAATAATGACTTGGATCACATTATTGAGGAGTTTGGTGATAAAATGAGTGATCAGGAGATGATTTATCAGTATGCATGACTATGAAGAGGTATGTGAAAAATACAGCGAACAAGGGGTGGGGTGAGGCTGGAGATGTAGTACTGAGTGTCCTGTTGATATGCAGTGCCTTTTAAACCCGTTTTACAGTGAGTCTAAAATAAACTGCGCATGTGAAAATAAATTGGACCTGACGCGGCTGAGATGCGGTGAATAAATGGACCGCAAAGGGTTAATAACGATTTATATCAAACACGGTGACATGTGGATTCTCTCTCGTGAAACTGTTCTCTGCACATGAAAACAGTATTTTGGGGACTTTCACGGTAAACAGCACAAGAATCGAACTGGGCCTTACGCGTGGCTAATTTAAATATGACCCCCCCTCTCCCCCTTTCCTTCATTTTCATAGCGTTCGGGAAAAGGAGGCGTTCCCAGGAAAATTAGATGATTTACATGTAAACGCAAAAAGGTACCATGTCCACGTTTATTTCAGGAGACAGAAATGTCTCGAGAAAAATCAAATACTCATGTAAATTAACCCAATGTAGTAGGATGCGTAGATAACAAAATATTATTTTAAATTGAAACTAAATTATTTCAACATATTTTCTTTTTATCTTAGTCTACTTACAACTAGCTCAAAATAAGTCATAGTGTCGCATTAACACGTTCTGGCTGTAAAGGACCTTAAGTATCTGCCATTTCAAATAAGAATAATGAAAAGCCTTTTGTTGTATGTCATATTTTTGGTAGGGCCTTAATGATGTTCAGTATTAACTAATTAACTAAATACGGCAGCATGCAGTCAGTGGAATGTTTGGGTCATTTTTGCCTGCGCAAAATCCTCGCCAGACCTTCGTGAATAGCTGTGTTTCACATGCTGCTTTGCATATGTAAACATCATTGATTCAATGCAAATGAGGCGGCGACGCTATTCCACCCCTTTCACTTTGCATCCACTAAATCCTTGTTTTCCACACGAAAATGGGAATAGTAAATAGGTAATCATGTTTTGCGTATGGTAAACGCTTCGTAAATGAGGCCCAAAGGGTTGTGCTTTAAAATGGCCTGTTATGTGTATGCACCTATTTCTTTAAAGCTATGTATAGGGGTCATTTCAGCTCAGGAGGAACAAGGATGATTGCTCAATCTGTTATTTCAAAGGAAAATGCTTTAAATTGATACTAACGTTATTTGCCTAGATCATCACAGTTGAAGGTATTTATTGCAAGCTTTGGATACAATCTGATTCAGCTCTTTTCCATGCATACACCTACCCTGGAGCCTCTTTATATACCATTAGCCACAAATATAGGAAACAACTTCCCAGAATTTGGCACACTGTATCTGGAACTACCTGTCAATCATCATTAATCTCTATGTCAATCATTATCTAAATCCTATTTAAAGCTTAGTCACATCTATCGCCCTTATCAAGTATTTTGCTTTTGCATATGCCGCGACCCGTTAATTTGCTTGGTCAGACGATTCTTCACCATGGACTCCCTGACAACTCGGACCAGGATTCATCCCTTCTGGATTCTCCTCAAAACCTCTCCTTCACATTTACAGATGGAAATCCAATACCTTCTACTTCTTACGCCGACCTCTACCCAGCAACCAGACCTTCTGCCCCAGCACTACGGAGATCAAAATGTTCCCACCAGCAGGCTCAGTCTCCGGAGCAGCTATTTTATAAAGATTGGCCGCTTGCCAAACTTTTAAGAACCTTGCATGATAACAACATCAACATCCCAGCTGGAAGTGATCATATGGCGCTGTTTAAAATGTACTGTACCTTCATAACTGCTACACCCATGTTCCCTCCTTCTCGCAGACGTACTTCAGCAAACCAACTAACTCAGTCTCAGGACAGGCAGCTGCCGCCGCCCCTCCTCTCCAGTTATGGTCCCAACTTCACAACAACATTTTTTGAGGACATGAAGTCCCTCATACATCCCATTGCCATTTCAGTTTCTTCAATCAATACACGGCTCAGCGATATGGACAAACAAGTCGCTTCCAACTCAAGCAGCAATCATCATTTCACCAGGCACAGCACTCGCTACTTTCGCCACGGCCGTCGTCTCTTCCGGTCCAGCGCTTCCGGTCCTCGCAGCTGACGTTCCCACCTACAACCTGGCAACAGCCGCTCTCAACTTTCCACAGCAAGCTTCTGTTGTTGGAAATCAGACTCCTCAGCTCAGGCAGCAAATCATTGAAGGCAAGGACATAAACCTAGTTTCAATCCTCATAGCTAATTCTGATTGTTTAAAGCACTGTACAGTCGACTGCGGGGACATTAAGTCCAGCGACCCCCGGCTGCTCAAAAATCTTACCCTGGGGGAATTCATGCTGGCTTTTTCTGTATGTCGGGACATATTATGCACTGCCTACCCTCATCGCCTGCACTTCTACAGCACATTCTACTTCCTTGTGCCCTGAGGCTGCATGGACAGGCCACGCATCAGCTCCACCTTGTTCCTCCAGGAACACAGATAAATATGGTTGTAACATCCCATTTGCCATCTCCAAGCAAATCTGTAATAACTTCAATTCATCTGTCTGCTCATCAATCTTTTGCATGATTCTTCATATTTGCAACTACTGTGGCGACACCCACTCTCAGTCAGTTTGCCCAGCGCCCTAAATAATGACGTTCAAATCTGCTCACAGTCTCCACCCCAATAATCATCCCAGCTCTGATTGAAGCCCTCAAACATCACCCAAACCAGCTATTCACAACCTACCTCATCAACAGTCTGCAGCACGGTTTTTCTACAGGCAATCACAAAGCTCAAAACACTATTCTCTGCACTCAGTGTCCCCCTCTCGGACAAGAAAACCATCGGTCCAATACATACTCTGGAGTTTTTAGGCATCACCCTGGATACAATTAACTTCGAAGCCTGCCTCCCTCCCGCTAAACCGGATCTTATTCGATACCTCATCAATGAATTCAAAATCGCAACTTCTATCAGAAAACGCAACCCTCTATCCTTGCTGGGCCACTTCAATTACGCAATTTGAATCATCCCCCAGGGTAGGACCTTCATTTCACATCTCCATTTTCACAACTAAACTCAACTATATCTAAGCTCCTTCAATCTGCCAGAAACTACATGGCTTCAGCTCTTGCTTCATCCACTGCTATTCAGCCTTCTGTGATCTGGATCCTTGCTTTCATCACTCACACAAGAGACTTTCTCCATCTGGCTCCAGGCACAATTAAATCATACATCAACGGGATCCAGTATTACTATTGCTTGTTGGCAATTCCTTCCCCCATCTTGCTGTCCATTCCGGCAGACCGCCTGACACTGCGAGGAATCATGAAAAGCACCGTCCCATCTTTCCCATCATGGCTACCTATATCTGTGGACATTTTATTCAATTTAATATAAATCCTTCAAAATGGCACCTTCAATCCTTTCACCAACCTACTCATGGAGACAATGTGTTTAACCGCATTGATCGGATTCCTCAGATGTGCAGAGTTCACAGTTCCATCAATCGCTAGTTTTCCTTCCATCGGCATCCATTCCTGTGACCTCACACTGGTTCCCGGATGCCACTTAATTCTCCTACTATGCACTTCCAAGATAGATCAGCTTCATCAAGGCCAGTTCATTCAGCTGTCAAAGATCAACTCTCCTCTCTGCCCTTACAGCTTCAAGTCTAGATACCTTGCATGCAGAAAACCCCTCCTCCCATCAGACCCGATGCTCGCCCGCTCAGTTGTATCGAGACATTGGTTCTCTTCTGACCTGGCCTCCCTGATCTCTAAGGCAGGCCTCCCGTCCCAGTTCTATACCCCTCATTCCTTCAGGATCGGAGCAGCAACATCAGCAGCCAAGGCGAGAATCAAACATCATCTCATTAAGAGTCTGGGGCGTTTGTTCTCTTCAACAGTTGACTTGAACGTTCAGTGAGGACCTCCGGCCACGCCTATCCTTTCTCAGCTCATGCGCTGTCACTTACCTTAAATCAGAGGCTCATTCTTTCTTTGTGCTATCTGCTCAGGATTTAGCTTGCTGTGTGCTTAGCGCTCAATGTCCCAACTAACCTTTCTACTTTCTACCTATTTCCAGATTCCCTGAGGGAGCTCTTTGCTCCAACAGCAAGCAGCTATCCAATAAACAGGGTAAATACTTTCCTGTCAGTTCAATTTTCAGGTTTGCATCTGCAATCTATTCCACCCTCAAGGGATTCAAGTTTGCATCCGCTACCTATCCTCGAGGGGTGCCGTGCACAGTTTGGAGGCCACGCCTCTCCTCATACAGCAAGACAACCTTTTTTATATGTTTTCTCTAGAGGTCTCTCCTCTACCAACTCAACCTATGAACTAACAAACTATTCTAATAGCCTGGGCTTCCACCCCGTGAACCATACATACAATGTTGCTCAAGATGATGCACATTTACCAAAATCTGTTTCTGGTTTTTCATTAGTAGTAAAGATGCCTAACATCCCCGAGACCCTTGCTAGTGTCTGCATGGACCAGGACACACAAGGCTGAGTACATTCATGCCCTTCTTGTACTGATGGAATAAGTAAGCCTTTTTCCAATTAGCTCAGTTTTGGTATAAGGGACAGATTTTACAACCTTTTCTAACACTGAACTTGTTCAAATGCACAGTTACAGACCAAGCATTTTAAAGAACTCAACTCTCTTTCCTTATTGTACCTGTCCTCAAAATGCAATCATGCACAGTTACAGACCAAGCATTTTAAAGAACTCAGCTCTCTTTCCTTATTGTACCTGTCCTCAAAATGCAATCATGCACAGTTACAGACCAAGCATTTTAAAGAACTCAACTCTCTTTCCTTATTGTACCTGTCCTCAAAATGCAATCATGCACAGTTACAGACCAAGCTTTTTTAAGAACTCAACTCTCTTTCTTTATTGTACCTGTTCTCCAAATGTCATATCCCAATCGAAGATTGTGCAACACTGGAGCAATGATTTTGGCCCAATTCAGATTTACAGACTGCGTGATTTCTGTTCAAAAGACATTCAAATATAGATTTTTAAAATGTATTTAAGTGAAAATTGAGAATGTTGGTCTATTGACAGTTTTTCATGTTCAGTGTCGATATGTCTCACTTTTTAAAGCAATAAAAGTTAATTAGTTTATCGCTCCGTTTGTCAGAGAAATGTCACATTATGTACAGACTACTGATGCTCTCAGGAAGCATGCAAGTTAGTTTAAAGACTAAAGCTAAGCCTTGGTACTGAGAAATCACATTTACACAATGGGATTCCAGCAGGTATACCCACATGAGCAATTTGAAAATGCACATTTGATTGAACCAATTCATTTAACAAAAGTAACCATATTACATGAAGAACTGCCGAAAGTAACTGACCATCCAACCACAGTCTGTCTTTAATCCTACAAAATATATCAAATTCAATGTAATGCAGATGATCCTCTGGTATGTGTGCTTTAATCTCTACCAATGTGAGGAAAGGTAAATTGTGCCACTTCATTAAAAATAAAAGGATACATTGATCAGATTTCCTCATGAGTGGTTAATACCTATTATTTGATAATGTTGGGAAGCCTTCCATGAATCCTGATGCACTTAAATAATTATTCAAAACAAACAAAGAGCTCTGAAAGAAAAACAAAATCCTATAATCTCTCTATCTGATTAAAATAATAATAAATACAGCTTTTACAATTTTTAATGGAAATTGACACATTTTAAATTCTGAGAAGCGGATGTGTACAAAGTTGTATATGTACTAAAAATTAAAGTGGGTAGTGATAATGTCAGTAGTCCTAAGTGCATTTTTTATCTACTAGAATGAGAGAAAAAATTAAAAAGCAATGAAATAATTGTTATGAATGGCTGTGAACTATAATAGTTTTCTTGCTGAAACGACTTTTCAATCTATGTTTGCATAAGCCTTATCTTTAACAGCACAGCTTTTATTGCTGTGACTTCCCTCTATTTTGACCACAAAATGTGTAAAGTGGTATCCCTCTTTTGTCCTAATACAGGTAGATCTTCAGATTCAAAAGCTGATTATTATTGAGCTTATTGTAGGTCAAATTAACTGTATTATTCATTATAATATGTCTCTTATTAAAACTCTGTTGTGAACAGTCGTTACCGTCTAGTACTGTACAGTATCTGAAGACAACTAGAGGAGACACAGTCAAAGGATAGCATTAATTTTCTTAAGACAAAAGCTGATTGAATAATATGTGTCAATCTGTATATCATCCTCTGATGACATTGTGGCAGCGGACCATAACAAATCTCAGTAACACACAGCAAGTTGTCTGTCTTCTATGAATGGATGAAATTATAGATCATTGGATATACTGTACAAACACAGACATTGTCACATTAATATACTGTATTATACACAACCCTCCAACAAGTAATGGGACATAAATGCAAAATGTTTGGGATTATGATCTGTTTGACACCACTCAGACCCCTTTGCTTTCTAACTATATTAGGATCCCTGATCTGTCCCATCTTCAGGTACACATATTTAATGAGCATTCCATTCCACCAGTACAGTGACACCCCAAATGTTATTACCAGATTTTCGCATTGTCGTTATAGAAAAAGTGTAGAGGGGCGTTGACTCAGGCAGGGGCGAAATTCTGGGCATTGTTGCAGAGGGAGTATTTTTTTTTACATCAGGTAGATAGATTACATTTACAATTAGGCATGCTTAAAATTCCAAGGTAGAGCACCGCACACAGTCACGCTACAGAATCAAGAAGTGCAATCAACATGTTTATTGACTGATGAAATACAATTCAAAGTTGCTGCAGTATGTCCACTGTTTTGTCATTTCAAATATTTTCACAAAACACACTTTAAAGCTACATGCAGTGTCCAGTGTAAAAGCACATCAAGAAAAAACACATTTGCAGGTTAAAAAGTTCAAATAAAAGTCGCTATATTAAAAAAATATATAAACACATGAAATTGGCGGTCCTGTAAAATAAAGGGCTTTACATAATCTCGGTTAATAGGAAATTGCAGTGCCCACTGTGAAAACACAGCACGAAATAATAAATTAACATCCAAAGTAGCACTATAGGATTAAAATATTCAATACAAAAAAAGAAAGAATGGTGCTACAAGCTCTTGTAGTGTCTAAAAAAAAATCAAACTATGGATTGTAGAGAAATAGGAAAGTGTAATCAATCAGAATGCGGAGACTGTATCATCTGATCCAAAACCTCCAAACTCCACATCTTCGTCATCTGAGCCTTCATCATTGGTGGTGCAAGCAATCGTCTGAATCATTAATGCACAGAACAACTACTTCTTGGCAGTTTTTTTGCTGCAATATTTCACATCAGGTATTATTTGTGCATGGTTATTAATGGTGAAAATTTAACTTTCATCTAAGAGTTGGGGTGGGGGCAATCGTTCAAACCGGGGCGTTGACTCAGCACAATCTGGTAATACCAACATTTTCAAAACTGCATATGTCTGTTTTTATTTGTCTGTTATTAGGAGGGAATATGATTCTTAACTGGCAAAGAAAAGCGTTACCTCTTGCAGCATTATTGGATGGTTTCATAGACTCTTATTAGCAGTGATTGTGGACTACCTGATGTAACCTTAGGTAAACAATCCAAGTCTGTGAGACCAGACTGAAAACCACAGTAAAGCTGCTTGGACCCTCACTGACACAGAAAGAAAATATTTGAATTACTAATGAGCACATTTTAATTACATTATTTAAATCAAAAAGCCAATTTGAATGTTCATATTGTACAACTTCTACTTACATCAGCTCAATCTAATTAATCTTCTAACACATCTGAAATTATCATATTGGCGCTTGCCTTCAACTCCTATAATTTATCTGGCACCATTTGCAATTGAGTTAGGGCGTTCGGTCAGAATTTTTTTTTTTATGATTATTCTGATGAAAGATGACTCTGCTTGTGTTTTAATATAAGCATTTTGCATCTCCTTGCTGAAGGGAATATCATAAATCACAACAGCCAGCTAATTTGAAGAGCAAAATAGCATCCACCAAATGTCATCCTATTAGTAGCTTGAATCCCACTTGTATTATGGCAGCTAGCTGTGTGAATTTTGTCATGGAAGCTCAACTAAATGTTACATTTTCTATTTATTAACCTTGTGTTGTCTATCTAACAAAACCCACAGATCACTGTTATATAATGATATAGATCAAGTTTGAACATAGGGCTAATACAAATTAAAGCAAACACATGTATGTTGGAAGATACATCGATGCTTCCTGCATTGTGTCACTGTCTTTATCTTTAAGGAAAAAGCACCGACCATAAACATGCAAGAGGAAGAAAGATATTGCAGTACTTTCATCACCACTTAGCAATGGCACACAGTGTAGTCAGAAGCCTTTGATCCCTGAGCGGTAGTTGTCTCATTATATTGCCAACTTGCTGTAGAGTATCTTACTGATATTATTTTATTTTATTTGTTATAAAAGAGCAAGTATCTCTTTTTTATGTATTTGTTCACCTTTACCTTGTGTTTTTATAAAGTTGTTGATCATTATGAGTGGTTCTGTGTTCTGATGAGCCGATATTTAGTTATCATTTTTTTCTCAGTATCTGTCTTTACCTGGCTTTGAACCAATCACTGAAGAGACTTCCCCATTAGATTCAGACCATGTGACAATATGACCTTTCAACTCTGTTTGCACAACCTACTCTGCTTATACAGCGAGGGTGAGTAGGTGGGGCCAGCCAAGTTGAAAAGCCATTTTGTCACATGATTTGAATGGAATGAGTAAGTCTGTTCTGTCCCAGGCAGTTTGATTATTCTCCAGACCTGCTCACAGGAGCCTCCAAGGCAGGGAGCTGAGCTTTGCCTGCACAAGAGGGAGTGAGGTGGTGGAGGAGTGCAGAGAAGAAATGGTTTGAGCTAGGGTTTAAATAGCAGGTTGACTGAAGGTAGGATGGGGAGGAACCTTTATCCCTGCCCTCTGAATACTAATAAGCATCATAAAGGCAAGGAAAAAGTGAAACAGATTTTTTAAATTACATTTGAAGAAACCTACCCTTTAAAAGGTGATTCCAGGCTACAGATGTAACATATTAGTATTTCATTGTGGTATTTTGAACCATTTAGAAGCTAGGCACTGCACTTTTTTCCCACTTTTTCTCTCTTTTTTTATTGTTGTTCCAGATTGACATGTTTCTTTTCTTAGTGTTAGAAATATTTGGGTGACTCACAGTTTAATATTATTCAGAGCTCTCCAAAAGATGCTGGTACACTGCATAAAAAACAAAAGTTGAAATAGCTAAAGACAAAGAGAAGGAGATGTGATACCTTTTATTGGACGAACTAAACAATAATTAATCACAAGCTTTCAAGACTTCAAAGCTCTCTTCTTCAGGTGAAAGTAGGAAAGAGAGATTGATGTTTTCATTCAAAGGTGGCATCAGAACTTTTGAATCCCTACAATTCTTATGCAAGGAAAAAAACAGTGATGAAAAAACTTTGAGGTTTTGAGTGCTTGTGATTAATTATTGTTTAGTTAGTCCAATAAAAGGTATCACATCTCATTCTCTTTGTCTATCATCTCTAGACTAATACGACTACCATCTCATCTATCAATGAAATAGCTAAAGCAAATGGAAAAGTTGAATATCATTTTCAAAATCGCCTGCATGAAGGTAAACTTAGATAATGTGGCATGAAGTATCTGTTACTATGCCATAATCATAACTATAGAGATCTCACGGGTTAGGACGTATTAAATTACAGTATAGTTAATAAAGTTCTTTCTATAAAAAAAAAAAAACAGAAATGAATCACATTGCACTAATCACATTAAAATCAAGACAAATGAGAGATCTCATTTTGTAATGAAACAAGTTAATCGTTATGCCTACTTTTAGCAAAACCTTTTACCTGATTTTAAAACTTTTAAGGAATATCCTCCACTATAATCCCTTTAATGTTATTAAATCACATGAAGATTAAACAAACAATTCTATGAGGTATAACGCTACACCCCTAAACATATATATGCTGTCTCACAACCAACCTTAAATTGTTTGATTGTATATCAGGCTTTTACTGTCCATTAATAACATTACATAACAAATACAATCAGATTGCACAGATGTAAACCAGATGTAAAGGGTCTTCTTAAGGTATTATATACCTGTCAATACTAAGTATTCATTTCCTTCAATAATCTACATGGCTGTAACTTGAAAGTGTGATACTCATTATAATTTTTTAAAAAATGACAATGCTTCAACATTAAAATGCTGAGACTGCAATAGCCGTTAAATTAAAGCTGAATCTGCCAGGAAATTTGAACAATATAATGTTCTTCCCCGGTCTTGTAATGTAACACAATTTGGATTGTATTTTGACAATTGGAAATATTTGTACATATGAAAAAGAATATATATATATATATATATATATATATATATATATATATATATATATATATATATATATATATATATATCCACCTCTTTTAACTAAAGATACATACCTTTGTAGAAACTGTATATAGTTTCCAATGTGGTCATGGATGTATCACATTCCACTGCTCTTGTGTCATTTCTATATCGTGACTATACTTTTCCAGCTATAGATTTTTTACATTCCCCAAACAAACTTTTTTTTCACAGGATAGAGAATTTCAAAAGAGCAGTGGAAAGGTAAATGTGGGGGATCCATAAGAATATTCGACTAGAGAACATATCAATAAAACCCACAAATCTGTGAGAAATCTGTGAGTGTGAAATAAAAAGGCAATGTCATTGTATTAAGTAATGAATAAGAGAGTTTAAACTAACTTTATGGGCCATATTCATGAACCATTTTTGAAAAAAAAAAAAAAACAACAGCTGTTAACTCAGCATGGTGGTAAATGTTTAGTGAATATGGCCCTAAGCTCCCTTACTTAAATCCAGGAACTTCATCCTTCAAATTCTGAAACAGCATTTTACAATAGATGTAAGCAGATGTTTCTATGTAATATAATGTTCCCAAAGAAACAATGTTTGAACTAAGACATGACTGCATTTAAAATCCAAAGTTGTTTACATATTTACTGATACCAATGTATTCTCATTATAACACGTTTACAGGTACAGGAAATAGAAAACTATAAAGGTCAACTGTTTTCTAATGGCAGGTACCCTTGAGATACTGCACTGAACATCTTAAACATTTTTAATGAGTTTGGATTGGGTACACATCATTATAAATCCCAAAAGCAGCCATTTATATTTCTGAAAATCTGGTTTGTTAATAAAAAGGTAGAATTTTTTTTTTTAAATCCCCTCAGTCCCTTGAAAACTGACTCATATTTCTGACTTGCTGTAATCCCTGAACTGCATTTCTGAGTTTTGTTAATTAAAAATTCAATCATGTAGCTTGTGCTTGCAAATATTAAATGGGACCTTAATTAAAAATTAAGAAAAAGCAAATGCATGCAGGTTAAAGATGAAATTTCCTAACTGTTCTCTTGATGGGGGTTTACCTGCAAATCATATGATGTAAAACCAAATAATAATAATAATAATAATAATAATAATAATAATAATAATAATAATAATAATAAATACATACATATTTAATTAATTAATCAATTAATTAAGCCAAACATCTTACCTTCACTGCAGTCCTTCCCTTGGTAGCCAGTCTGTGAGCAGTCACAAATCGCTTCTTTATTAACAACAGAGCAGATTCCACCATTCAGACACAAGTTGTCTCTGCCACAAGGATCCGTGACATTCAAGACCCCTTCACTACTGATGAGCATGGCCTCCGAACTGTTGACTTTGAGCTCAGTTATCCATCCTTTGAATGGAACCTGGTCTTTCACCGCAGCTGACGTTAACCTCAGTGCCACAGTACGTAATTCTGGCGGAATCCCACCAAGGAACAAATGGCTAAAGACAGTCATATCCCGTCTTTTGGATTTCACCTCCACCCATTTTACTTCTCTGTCT